>NC_050453.1:92374119-92536619 GCF_903995425.1 Onychomys torridus | reverse complement strand
TGGCTATGGGTAGCTGCAACCTCTCCCATCTGCTGCCAGAAGAAGCCTCTCTGATGATGACTGGAAAAGACAAATCATTTCTTTAATTTCTTCTTTTAGGTCAGTCATGTTTGGCTCTACCCTAGGTCTCTGGGCTATCTAGTCTCCAGTTCCTGGATATCAAAGCAGTGTAGGACATGGACTTCCTCTCCTGCAGTGGGCCTCAAGTCAAAGTAGACATCAGTTGGCCACTTCCACAAGTTCAGTGCTATAATTTTCCCAGCACATCTTCCAGGCAGGACAGAAAGTCAACAGCTTTATTGCTGGGTTGGTGTCCATGGTTTTCTTTAGGTAGCCAGTTGAGGATCTTCCTGTACCAAAGAGACTAGAATATAGGAGTGACAGCTCCATATAGGCGCCAGCTCAGAATCTCCTTGTTCAATGAGGTATGTAGATGTTGTCCTCAACAATGGAGCTTTGATGTCCACTTGCAGAGAGAAGCCCTCTGTCCTAGCAGCAGCCTGTGTCGTTCAGGGATCTACTTGGGACCCCCTTGGCCAACAACTCAACTGAATGCACCCAAGTCCTGCCACTGGGAACCTTGTTCAGCTGTAGGAGATGGCCAGTTAAGACTCCATATCCCCCATTACTTGGAGTCCTTACTAAGATCACCCTCATAGAATCCAGGAAATTTCTACTGCACTAGATTTCCACTCAGCTCCACAAATGTCCCTTAATTCCATATGACTCTTCCAGAATTCTCTCCCTCCATCCCATCTCCCCTCCTTATCTGATCCCTCCCACTCCTGTCCCCACATACACCCAGTCCACATGCAAAATCTATTTTATTTCCCCATTCCTGGGAGATCCATGCATCCCCCCTTGAGCCTTCTTCTCTACTTAGCTTCTCTGGGTCTATGGATTGTAGCTTGGTTATCATTAATTAATGGCTAATATCTACTTATTCTTTTGCTCACTTTGAGTTTTGCAGTGTATGTTTTCTTCAGTCTGCACGAAGTTCTTTATATCTCAAGCAATCCTTAAAACACCCACATTATTTGATGAGGCAAAACTTGTCTTCAGTGTCAAACAACCCATTACCTTGTGTATTCTTGTGAGCAGGTGCATGATCTTCTGAGTCTTTACTTTCTCATTTCAAAGGAACAAAATCTAGATCATGCAGGCCTATAAAGCCCATTGAGTGAAGTAAAATACATGCTACTTAATTACAATTTTTAATCCCTCTGGGATAATTTGTTTAACCTAGGGCACAACATCTCTATAAGCCATTGCGGACTTGTGAGAGAATGTAAAGGCGTATTTAGTTCTGTCAATTATTATCTTGGTGTCCTTGATAAGCAGTAAATTTGGTGCTAGGGAGATGGTTTGGTAGGTAAAAGTGTTTGCTATGAAAGCCTGATGATATGAGTTTGGACCCATGTAAAAAGCCAAATGTGGAAATATACATCTGTGATGCCAGCAATCCTACAGCAAAACTAGCAACAGAGAAAACTACCTGCAAGTTCATGAGCCAGATAGCTTGGAGTACACATCTTGGACGTAGAAAAAATAAAAAAAAGACCCTTCCTCAAATAAAAGATGGAAGGAGAGAACTGACTCCTGAAAGCTATTTTCTGACCTTCGCATGCACATAACAGCACAGCAATGCAAACCTGTGTATACACACACACACACACACACACACACACACACACACACACACACACACACACACACACACACACACACACACACACACACACACATGCACACAGGCACACATAGATACAGTTTGCAAACCATACTCACACAACAATAACTGTTAAAAATAAGAGCTCATTTCTAAACTGGATGCATCTATGGCATGTTATATTTTTTCTTTCATTATCTTATTTTAAAGAGAATCTGCCAAGATATGTATACAATACAAGTAAACATTTTAATGTGAATAACTGAACCCTATCTGCAAATTAAAGTCCAAACAAAGCAATCAGAACAGAGGAATAATAACATCCAATGATGAAAATCTAATGTATGCTGTATCTCTTCTTGTTTAACAGTAACAGTAAAAATTACGAGCCATTATTATCACTTTAAAATTGCTTATCCAAGTGGCACTGGGGATACTAAACATGCTAATCCCTGGAGAAGGAATTAAGTATTCAGGAAATGCACTTAATCCTTCTTCAAAACTTCTCTTCAACTCCTGCTTCTCCATCTGTGAAACAGCTGTAGCAATCCATGTGCAACTTAATTAATATTGCAGATGTCCAGGGTGTTTGGCTGAGTTCTCTTGGATGAGCAAAATGTTTCTGTTGATAAATGGTGATGGTGGTAACCAAAAGCTTGCACCATCCTACCAGTTTGAATCTGTGCTCAATGAAGGGAACATCTCATTGCTGTGTGAGTCAGCAAATACAGGAGACACTCCAGGCACTGCAGGTCAAGTGGCAAGTAAGCCTCTAGAGCAGAGATCTCAATCTTCCTAATGCTGTGACCCTTTAATACAGTTCCTCATGCTGTGGTGACCCCTAACCATAAAATTATTTCTTTGCTACTTTATAACTGTAATTTTGCTGTTGTTATGAAACATAATGTAAATAATTTTGGAGACAGAGAGTTGCCAAAGGGGTCATGACAAGTTGGGAACCACTATCTACACAGAAGTAGCCTTTTCAGTGTAAATGGACACCTAGCACCTAAGGGCAGGGCAGTTAATGTAGCAAGTCAGCAAATAATCATATCACCATGGTTCACAAGTATTATCTTGGGTTAATATTTGTTGTATAAATTTTCCTAGGGAGATACATTCATACCAGACAGGACATTGAAAATAGTCCCAAAAAATAGATTGTACCATATCCCAGTATGAAAAACCCATGCATTTGTTGGAATTACTTATGAGTGAGGAATTATTTGTAAGAGTGAAGATGACTCATCACAGTTTTGCCTTTGCATCCCCAGGAACAGCACAGGTGACAAATCTCCAAAGCTGCTCCCTGGAGTGCCTTGCACAGCACAGCTGGTAGGCAGCTAGACAGATCAGAAAATCTCTCCTCAGTAGCCATTATTGTTTATGTAACCATGAAGAGAACTTTATGAATCTTATAAGTTTCAGGAACTTCCTCAGACTTAGGAGTTTTTACTTCTTCAGTCTGAGACTTCTTTCAGGATGGAAAACAGTATCTCACTTCTTGTATCTTTAAGATAGTATGATTTTAATAGTCAAGTTCATACACTCTTCAGCTCGTTCACTCTTTCCACTCCCTCTACAGCAATGTCTCCTGAGCCATGGGGGTTGGCAAACAGGTTGACACAGATGTCCCAACCACAGCTGAATACTCAGAAGTTTGAAAAGTAATGAAGGCTTTCCGATTCCAAACTGCCTCAGAATTTATTCACACCAGTCTTTATACCATCTTTACATCTCACACACAATCTTTTCCACTGGAAATATCCTCTGGATTAATAACACTATGAGATGATACTGAACATATTTTCATATGTAGGTTCTATAATTCTATAATTGTCATAGTGACTTTGTAGGCTAAACTTCCATAGACCTCATATAATAGTCAGTAGAAGCATAACTTGTGAAAGTCAAGAGCTCTTCCTGGAGCTCCCAGAACCAGAATGAAACATTTGTTTCTCCTCCACAAGATGCTCAGATTTCTTTAGGTCAGGGATTCTCAACCTTCCTAATGCTGTGAGGCTTTAATACAGTTCCTTGTGTTATGGTAACCCAAACCATAACATTATTTCATTGCTATATCATAACCATAATTTTGCTACTGTTATGAATTATATTGTAAATATCTGATATGCAGCATATTTGATATGCACCCCAAAAGGGGCTGCAACCCATAGGTTTAGAACCAATGCTTCAGGTGTTATGAACAGCATGCAGATCTGTTTCCTTAGAGCTAATGAGTTCTTGTGGGAGCCTGTGGAGAGACCAGCTTCAACCTGCTCCCACCTTTAGAAGGGTTCTTAGGTGGAGGAGAGAGGGATAAGAAAATAACAAAGAAAAAGAGAGACCTAGATGAGAAGAAGGACAGAAACACAGGATAGCCTTGGGAGGGCCTGAGTCAATAACCAAAAGTCACTTCATTTATTCAAAAGGTCTTTTTATAACAATGCCAAGTGGAAGGACAAATGACCTCCCCATGTAGGATCAAAGCACAATGTACAGCCAAGTGCAGACCCTTCCAAACACCTGGTAAACATGCCTGTGGCCAAATCATCTCCTATGCAACCCTGCTGGGTAAAGCAGGCTCAGATCTCTGACCCTTAGTTCTGACTAGGAAGCCTCTGTGGGCTCCCACAGTCCCTCTGTCATTTCATCTCATCAATCAGCCCTCTAGGCTATCAAGTAACTTCAGGAAGGAGAATGTGGATAATCAAAGCTGGGATGGGTAGTAATGAAGGGGAGACCATGAAGTTATTGGAGAAAGGCAAGTTCTAGAAAGTAGAGCTTGACCGAGCAACTCAGGATTTCAAAGAGTTCTAGTGGCCAACAATACTCCAATGTGAGAGCATGAAATGAAGTGAAAAGTAGAAAATATAAAAAACAATAGCAAAATTGTGTGTGTATGTGTGTATATGTGTTAATCATTTAGTTTTTAAACAAATGCATTGCTGTGCATAAATCTGCAAAGAAATAAAGTCTATGGTGTGTATGTGTTTGATCCACTCAAGCACTCAGTCAGCCCTCTTCCAGAAGTCTTCTGTGGCTTACAAAAAGCAAACCCACATTCATCCATCTTTGTTTCCCCACTACACACAGAGCATGGCCTGACCAGTGTCAGACTCTACTGAGATTGTATATTTCCAGGTTTCCAGTGTAGGATTGTGGAAAGAGAACAGGCAGGGTGCAGTGCAGCATCAAGAAGAACATAGGAATGAAGCCAGTGGGCAGAGGAGGACTGGAGGCCCTTCCTCACCTGGCTGTCTTACAGGTAGAGTACGCTTGAGAAAAGTGCATATTACAAAGGTATGAGACACGGGAGCTGTATAATTATCCGAGAAAGTGTCATGGGGCTCCTGGCCCAGGGCTTTTGAACACATGCTTTTTCCTCTGCTCACTAGCCAGCTCTCACCCTCAGGAGTGCTTTCCTTTCGTAACAAGCTGTTTTAATTTATAACCATGTGTCCCTGGTGCAATCCTTTGTCCTGGGACACAAAAGCTTGGAATCAGGTGCCCTCTGAACTCAGACCTGCGACTTTAACAAGATGATGTGGGAGAGGTTCAGCACAGTGTTGGGCATGACATACTAATGCAGTGATGTTCTCTGTGCTGTGGGAATGTAGAGTTTAAACACTGGATTTTCTCATGCACGTGGGACTGATGCACCTGTGACTAAAATGTTGATTTTCAGTTACTGGTTAGGTGTGACCATGGCCTGTAGTAAGTAAGCATGCTGGAAACAGTTGTTGCCATCACAGCCTGGTCTGATCACTGAGCTTCGTGTGCTCTTTGTCTGCTCACTCCTCCCTGTGGCACTGGGCCCACATCTTCTCGAGTGTACTATTCAGGAAAAGCATACTGATGCTTCCTTTGTACATCTGAGCCTTGCTTTCCCTTTGAGACTGCTCAGTCTTCTATGTATAGATTCACCCTGAATTCTCCTTTCCAAGCACTAATGGGTGCTATGTGGTTCTTCTGTGCAATAAAGTTACAATTGCTGCCACACTGGCAGAGCGACAGCATCAGAAGAGAGGAGGAATCCTCAATATACACACCTGCACAGGTGCTACCTTTCAACAGCACTGGAGAAAGCAGGAACAAGGCTCAGTAGGAAGCTTGAGCTCAACCTGGCACACACTGGGCAGTAAACCATGATGCCAGAACAAAACAGCACCATTTGGTGTAGGAATAGGGGCACCTAATTGAATATCAGTTCATGAACTCAAGACCCTTCTGCTTAACCCAGTCATAATCGATTTCATCCTGACTTCAAACAAGTAGTGTGTCTGGTAAGATGGTATAGATTTTTAATGTGTTGTCAAGTGACTTGTGTTAGTATAATTAACTATTGGATTATCTATCTATTTATTCCCTTGGTTACTTTCTGATAATTTCAAGCATGTCTCAAATGTATTATGATCATAACTGCCTCCCCGAGTCTTCTCTTCCAACTTGTGTGGACTCTTTCAACACTTTGTTCATGCTTGTGTGTGCACGCACATGCTCACATAGATGTGCTTATGTTTGGAGGTGGATATCAAGTCCCTTCCCCAGTTTCTGAACAATCTTTTATTTAGTATTTTTACTTTACTTTTAACTATGAGTATATGTTTGAGGGGGCATATGTACACATGTGTGTGTGGATGCCTGCAGAGTCCAGAAGGCATTGGGTGACTAGGATCTGGCGTCATACTCAACCACTAACCACCTCATGTGAGTGCTGGGAATTGAAGGAACAATGGGCACTCCTAACCACTGAGCCTCTTCTCCATCCCCATCACCATACCTTATTGTTGAGAATGGAGCTTGCCTATTTGGCTTGCTAGCCAGTGAGCCCCAGGGATCTACCTGTCTCTGTTTCCGTAGTTCTGGGATTTCAGGTACTCCTGGCTGATTCAAAGGGATGCTGGGGATCTGAACTCAGTCAGGTCCTCATTCATGCACAACAGACATTTTACTCTTTGAGTCACGCCCCAGCCCTGAAGGGTCTTTTTCTAAAGACATGTTTTATGTGTTTCTAATGTATATATCTTATGGATGAAGTTAAGTCTTAAGGAGACAAAATTGCAAAGGTGAAAAGCTGAAAAGCTGAAAAGCTATAGCTCTCACGCTCTGTGTAGCTATGATGTTTATTGTGCAAGACAGGGCAACAGTGCCAAGAGCTCCACCGGTTCAGCTGGAAGTCCAGTGGGCACAGTGTGCAAAGATGTAGTGCTGGCGTCTGATAGGAGGTTCTGAGAACACCAGGAGATTATGAAAAGCTCCCCGAATCTTGTCAGTTTTGTTTTACAAAATGGAGCCACAGGGACCCTTTTAAAACTGTATATGTAAATAATGAATTATGGAATTTTACTTTCAAGGTAATTATAGAAAATCATGATTTTTCTCTCAAAATTTTATTTATTAAGGATAATTCTCTATCCCTTAACAGGAAAAAATAATTACTATCATTATGAATACTCAATCTGAGAATTTTACTTGCTTAATAAATCCTGAAAAATTGAGTTTTTGTAGCTTCTGGATTTTAAATAAGAATAATTCTATCCTGTCCACACAGCCCTTCACCTCTTGTTCACCCTGCTAAGATGGTATATGATGAATCTTTTCTAAGATGTAATTAAGTAGTCTTACATTTTTTGTATTACAGAAGTAATAACATTTTACAGTACATTTTTTTTTGTAATAAAATAGTGAAAGGATGTGAAACTAACCTACAATAATTCTCCAAGGAGTGGTGGACGTTGCCCAATGATAAAGTCCTTGCCACACAAGCATGGTGCTGTGAATTCAGCACACAGATAAAAAGCTTAGCTCAGTGGCATGCTTCAGTAATCTCAGCTTTGAGATGGAGGCAAAAGGGTCCCTAGTGCTTACTGGTCATACAGTCTGCTGAACTGCTGAGAACCAGATTCAGTGAAAGATGGGAGTTGGGGAGGCAAGTCAGTTAGTAAAGAGTATGTTTACCATTTAGAAGGTCTGGAGTTGATCCCAGCACTGTCTAAAAATAAGTACATGGTACACTCTTATAACTGGCAGTCAGGAAATGGAGGCATGAGGATGAGAAGTTCAATGTCTTTCTTGGCAATGTTGTGAATTTAAGAACAGCCTGGGCTCTATGAGCCTCTTTATCAATAATAACAACAACAAAAATGAGGTAGAATGTGATTAATGAAGATATGCAGTGTCAACATAAGACATCCACATGCATATCCAAATGCATCTACGTACTTATCCATGTATATGAATGTACACACACATACACACACACACACACACACACACACACACATACACACACACACACAATCAAGTGTTTCTCCGCTGGATATTTTGACAGACACTTATCACTTTGTTTATACACATCTTCATAAATTGTTTAGATCATGATTTCTTGACTTTCTCTTTCTGGCTTTCAACTAACAGAACCGGGGGACAATGTGCTAAATGAAATGAGGCTGGCATATAATGCCGGATACTGCATGATATCATGCATGGAATTTGTCCAAGTTGATCTCAAGAAAGTTGAAAGTAAAGAACTGAGATGTAAAGGCTAGTGTTGGGACAAAGGCATGGGGATAAAAGGATACTAATTTGAAGCTGGATAAAATAAAGGTCTGGTATTCTATATATGATGATAGTGTGCCAGATAGATTCACGATTTTAATTCATAATTCTTGTGTTAGCTTTCCCTGGGAAGATGTGAACAAGTGTCTCTTCACTCCAGATAGTACATAGAAGACAGAGTAAAGTAAGGATCCCACAAAAGCCCCATGTGAGGAACAAATGAATAGACTACGCTTACTTACAGAGCATTGGCGAGGGGTTAATTAAAGGAGCTTCAGGAGAGGACAGTAGCCTTTCCACCCTCTTATGGATGACAACCCCATGGAAGCCGCACAGAGTCCCCTTCCCTACCCTCTCACTCCCTACATACTCGAGTCTCACAAGGTCACTCCTGGCTGGGGAGGGCAGAAAGGAGTAATGGCTTCACTTCCAGGTGAGGGTCCTGTGACCCTCCCTTCCTCCCTGTCCTTAGGCAGTGTCATAGCCCCATTCACCTTATCATCAGCCTAGCTACCTCTATATTGCAGCATTTGCCATGGCTATGAGGCTGAGCTAATCTCTACTCTGATGAGATCATAATGGTGTGAACATATTATGTGCAGAGGAAACAGGCCACAATAATCAACAAAGTGGCCAATGTTTCAGAATCTAGGTATACTTATTCTGAGGTGAAATTAGACAATGTATGTACACATTGAGAGATTTCATGTTATTACATATATTTACTTAAGTTTATGTCCCAACTAAAGAACTATCTCAGATAAGAATAAATGTCAAAACATAATAATAGTGACTGAAAGTTCTTGCACAAAACCCTAACACAGTACATTATCATCCCAGAACGAGGTATATATACCACAATACTCCTATGTTCAATTTTTCAGTCTCCATACACTGGATATTCTTCTTGACTAGATCCCAAAGAACGTTTGGAATTCTCAGCACAGGGCTCTGGAAAAGACTGAGTTATTCAACCAGAGTCATCATAATAAACAGTATCTCTTTTTCAACTCCAGCTTGGAGCTTAGGATGAAGAGATCAAATGGCTCTAAATGTCAGACTCAAATTAGCAAGAAGGGTAAATCATGAGAAGTTACAGACCAGGCACTGGTCCAAAAGCCTGATGTCGGTACCTGTGGTACTGTTATCCTGTCTCCTTAAACACAGGCTGGCACATAGCTGTTAGAACATGAGCCTGCACCTTTATCCCGGATCACATGACCTGACTCAGGCCACAATTCCCTGCCGCTCTTGCTGGGGCAGAGAATTTAAGAAGCAATCTGTCTGCTACCCCTAAAGGTTATAAAAGATTCGACTATCCATTTGTTCCAAGGATGGGTCCAGGACTCCTCAGAGAGATTCCTTTGTGGAAGCTCTAAATGCTGCTTTCTGTGGAGCTCCTCTGGCCTTTGGCAGCACCCCATACATAGCAGCACATATTTCTCTCTCTCACCATATCTCCTTCTTATTCTTGTGTTAATGAAGCACCTCTCAGGGCTTTAAAGCAAGCCCCTCATTTCCTCTAAGGCCCCAATCATATCTAGTCTCCATTTATTGTATTATTTCTGTTGAATGCTATCCCTTCTGTCTGTAGGCCCAATCATGGCCTTGAGGCTTTCTTACTTCATACATCCCATTGGAGGTTGTTATGTGTCAGCTCCCTTCCAGGACCTGTTGCTGATCATCTCTTCTTTTGTTTGATGATCATTGATGGGAGTTTCTACTTCAGTGTGGTGTGTATCTACTCCCTACAAATGAATGAGTCCTTGTATTCTACTTAGGTTGGTTCTACTCCATGTGCCTCCCTGTAAGAGAGATCTTCAAGATTCCAGGAACTTTCCCGTGAACTGAGCAGCACCAAGGATGCCAAGCAAGAATAACATGAGGAAATACACTGATATTTATTTCTTTCTTCTCTCTGCTTCCAGAATCAGATGTTGCTGACTTTGACGGCAGGAGCTCGCTTTTGTACAGGTTCAATCAGAAGATGATGAGCACCCTCAAAGACGTGATTTCCCTGAAGTTCAAGAGCATGCAAGGAGATGGGGTTCTGTTCCATGGAGAAGGACAACGTGGAGACCATATTACCCTGGAGCTCCAGAAGGGCAGACTAGCCCTGTACCTGAACCTGGGTAGGGTCAAAATTGTGCATATGTACTCATGACTGTTGAGGCCAGAGGTGCAGCTCAGGTGTCTTCCTCTATCACGCCCTCCCCCTTGTTTTTTTGGAGCAGTCTCTCACTGAACTTGTAGCTCACTGATTTTGGTATGTGTGTATGTGTGTGTTGTGTGCACATGAATGTACATGTGTGCATATATATGCACACATATGTGAAGGAGAGAGCAAAACACTAGATATCCCCTCTTTCTCTCTGACTTATTGCCTTGAGACAAGATCTCTTACCAACACAAAAGCTTGTGTTTGGGGTTAGGCTGGGTGGCCAACAAGCTCTTTAAGATCCACCTATTTCTATCATTGGGCTAGGTACTCACAGTCATAGACACATTTTATTTTGTTGTTATTATCATTATTATTAATAATATCATTTTAGGATATGAGTGCTAGGGATTCAAATTCAGGTCTGCAGTTGTTCATATTCACTGATTTTTGCACAAGGTCATTATACCATGCATGCATGGGAGCAACTTTGAGCACATCAAATGGAGTCATTGGAGCACTAAGTGATCTATTTCCTTTGTCTTTACGGGATTAGAAGAGTACTTATTTTCAAATATTTCATCTTCATGCAGTTAGAACAGCACTTACTTTCATTATTTTTTGCCAGAGGTATCATTCTGTGATAAAAGACAATATTTCTATGTAAGGGAAGCTACAATGTAAGTTTTAAATATCTGTTAATGTGCATATTTAACCTGAATTTTTCCAGAACTCAAATTTTTAAGTAACTTAAAAAATTTTAAACATGTACCTATTATATTGAGCTTCTCATATTTGATCTGATTAGGCACATTAAAAAAAAAAAAACTGCCAGGAAAAACACATAATCATTTTGTTCTTCTTAGTGGAAAGTAAAATGTATGAATGGAAAAACTAAGTTGCTAGGCTTCATTTGTTAAGATGGCCTGGCCTGGAAGAGTGAGCTTGGGACCTGGATGGCAGGTGATTTAGTGAAGAGTTCCTTTGCCTCCTTGTGGCAGGATGTCATTTACCTCTGTGGGTGAGCTACTCCCTAGGCTTCCCACACTACCAATAGGTCTACATTCATGGTAGCCTACTTCTCACCCCAGAACAGAAGGGAGGGAGTCTTTTATGCCTTCTTATAGAAGAAAGGAAGGATGAGGCAGGCCACAGGAGGTAGGTGCTAAGTTCCTCAGAGCATGGAAGCAAACCCATGGAGCCCTCCTTTAGACAAACTAAACAGAAAAGATGGATGCTGGAGGGAGAAGAAAGTGGCTTTCTTAAATTAATGGCATCCATTTATTCATATGTGGTTATACAGTGTGCCATGGCACAGTGGAAAGGTCAGGGAACAAGGAGGAGTTGGGTCTCCCTGTTTTCCAAGTGGATCTCTGGGATCCAACTCAAGTCATCAGACTCAATGGCATATGCTCTTAACCTGCTGAGCCAGGACCCTTCTGGACCCTAAACAGGCTGCTTTGTCTGAGAATCTCTTCCTGTTCCCACTTAATATTTATTCCTATAAAGGAGAGGAGTAATTGTTATTAATATTTACTATCAAGTAGGCAAAAAAGGATAACTATAGTTCAATACTGGGAACAAGCTCAAGGTACATAGGTGACATCAGAGCAAGCTGTATTTTAGTCATCAGGAGAAGAACATGAGACTCTCCATTGGGCAACCTCACTCCCAACAGCAAACAATGCAGGTCTTTATTCTGGTCCTTCTTCAGTGACAACTCCAAGCATCCTCTTGGCCTTCATGGTGAATATAAGGAAAAGAAGTAGGAAGAACCTATAGATTTCCAAGACTATTTCATAAAGGTGATGCCTAACACAGAAGATGAAATATTAAGTGTGGGCTGTTGCTAACTTTCTGGTCATGCAAGTGTAAGAACCTGAGTTCAATCCCCAGAACCCACATTAAAAAAAACAGACCTAGTAGTGTATGCTTGTAATCCTAGTATTTGGGAAGCAGAGGCACATGGGTACCCTGGGATCATTAGACATCTGCATAGGCTACTTGGTGAGTTCTAAGCCAGTGTGAGACCTTGCTTCAAACAAACAGACAAAAACTCCAAAACAATAAATGAGGTGGAGAGTAATTGAAGAACAACACTAGATATTGACCTCTGGCATGTGCACATACACACACACACACACACACACACACACACACACACACACATGTAAATAAATAATAAAAACGAAGAAAAAGGGTTAACTGGAGAAATACATAGCACACTGTTGTTCAAGCAGGCATTTGCATTATCTAGTTATCTGTGCTGTGTCCTTTGAAGAAAGAATTGGTTCTGTGGTGAAATTTCACTAGGTAGTTGTCATTGTCCTACTTTCCATTGTACATTTTTGGCTTCTTTGTCAAAAACTGTATGTTCATAGGTGTGCAGGTTAATGTCAGGGTCTTCAATTTGATTCCATTGGTCCACATGTCAGTTTTTATGCCAGTACCAAGCTGTTTTTATTATGGTAGCTCTATAGTAGAACTTGAGGTCAGGAATCGTGATGCCTCCAGAGGTTGTTTTATTGTACAGGATTCTTTTGGCTGTCCTGGGTTTTTGCTTTTCCATATGAAGCTGAATATTATTCTTTCCAGATCTGTGAAGAATTGTGTTGATAATTCGATGGGGATTGTGTTGAATCTGTAAATTGCTTTTGGTAAGATTGCAATTTTTACTATGTTAATCCTGCCTATCCATGAGCATGGGAGATCTTTCCATTTTCTGACATCTTCTTCTTGTCATACAGGTCCTTCACATGCTTAGTTAGAGTAACCCCAAGGTATTTTATATCATTTGTGGCTATTGTAAAGGGTGATGTATCTCTGATTTCCTTCTCAGCCTGTTTGTCTATTGTATAAAGGAGGGCTACTGATTTTTTTGAGTTGATCTTCTATCCTGCTATGTTGCTGAAGGTGTTTATAAGCTGTATCAGTTCCTTGGTTGAATTTTTGGGGTCACTCATGTATACTATCATGCCATGTGCAAATAGGGAAAGCTTGACTTCTTCCTTTCCAATTTGTATCCCCTTAATCTCCTTATGTTGTCTTATAGCTCTAGCTAGAACTTCAAGTACTATATTGAATAAGTATGGGGAGAGGGGACAGCCTTGCCTTGTTCCTGATTTTAGTGGTATTGCTTTGAGTTTCTCTCCATTTACTTTGATGTTGGCTGTTGGCTTGCTGTAGATTGCCTTTATTATGTTTAGGTATATTCCCTGTATTCCTGATCACTCCAAGACCTTTATCATGAAGGAGTGCTGGATTTTGTCAAATGCCTTTTCTGCATCTAGTGAGATGATCATGTGGTTTTTTTCTTTGAGTTTGTTCATATGGTGTATTACATTGATGGACTTTCATATGTTGAACCACCCTTGCATCCCTGGGATGAAGCGTACTTGATCATAGTGGATAATTGTTTTGATGTGTTCTTGGAGTCTATTTGCCACTATTTTATTGAGTATTTTTGCATCAATGTTCATGAGGGAGATCAGTCTGTAGTTCTCTTTCTTTGTTGCATCTTTGTTTGATTTAGGAATCAGGGTAATTGTAGCCTCATAGAAGGAGTTTGGTAATATTCCTTGTGCTTCTATTGTGTGGAACAATTTAAAGAGTATTGGTTTTAAGTCTTCTTTGAAGATCTGGCAGAATTCTGCAGTGAAACCATCTGGTACTGGGCTTTTTTTGGTTGGGAGACTTTTAATGACTGATTCTATTTCCTTAGGGGTTATTGGACTATTTAAATGGTTTATTTGGTCTTGATTTTACTTAGGTATGTGGTATCTATCCAGAAAATTATCCATTTCGTTTAGATTTTCCAGTTTTGTGGAGTAGAGGTTTTTGAAGTATGACCTGATGATTTTCTGGATTTCCTCATTGTCTGTTGTTATGTCCCCCTTTTCATTTCTGATTTGTTAACGTGGATGCTATCTCTCTGTCTTTTGGTTAGTTTGGATAAGGGCTTGTCTATCTTCTTGGTCTTCTCAAAGCACCAACTCTTTGTTTCATTAATCCTTTGTATTGTTCTCTTTATTTCTATTTTATTGATTTCAGCTCTCAATGTGATAATTTCCTGGCATCTGTTCCTCCTAGGAGAATTTGCTTCTTCCTGTTCAAGAGCTTTCAGGTGTGCTGTCAAGTCACTAGCGTGGGATTTCTCCAACTTCTTTATGTGGGCATTTAGTGCTATGAAATTCCCTCTTACCACTGCTTTCATAGTGTCCCGAAAGTTTGGGTATGTGGTGTATTCATTTTCATTGATCTCTAGGAAGTTTTTAATTTCTTTATTTATTTCTTTCTTAACCCATTGGTGATTCAGTTGAGCATTATTCAGTTTCCATGAGATTGTAGGATTTCTGTAGTTTTTTTTTTTTTTTTCATTGTTGTTGAAATCTAACTTTAAACCATGGTGGTCTGAAAGAACACAGGAGGTTATTCCAATTGTTTTGCATCTGTTGAGATTTGCTTTGTGTCCAAGTATGTGGTCGATTTTAGAGAAGGTTCCATGGGGTGCTGAGAAGGTATATTCTTTTTTGTTTGGGTAGAAGTTCTGTAGATATCGATTAAGTCCATTTGAGTCATAACATCAGTTAAGTCCATTATTTCTTTGTTAAGTTTCAATTTGGCCGATCTGTCCAGAGGTGAAAGTGGGGTGTTGAAGTCTCCCACTATTTATGTGTGGGGTTTTATATGTGATTTAAGCTTTAGTAATGTTTCTTTTACATATGTGGGTGCCCTTGTGTTTGGGCCCTAAATGTTCAGAATTGAGACTTCATCTTGGTGGATCTTTCCTGTGATGAGTATGTAATGTCCTTCATCATCTCTTTTGATTGATTTTAGTTTGAAGTCTATTTTGCTGGATATTAGGATGACTACACCAGCTTGCTTCTTAAGACCATTTGATTGGAAAGTCTTTTCCCAGCCTTTTATTCTTAGGAGGTGTCTGTCTTTGAATTTGAGGTGTGTTTCTTGTATGCAGCAGAAAGATGGGTCCTATTTTCATATCCATTCTGTTAGTCTGTGTCTTTTTATAGGTGAATTTAATCCATTGATATTAAGGGATATTAATGACCAGTGACTGTTCATTCCTGTTATTATTTTTATTTTTGGTGGTAGTGTGTGTGTACTTCTGTTCTTTGGGTTTTACTGCTGTGGTGTTATCTATTGCCTGTGTTTTCATGGGTATGTCTGCCTTCCTTAGGTTGGAATTTTCCTTCTAGTGCTTTCTGTAGGGCTGGGTTTGTGGATAAGTATTGTTTAAATCTGGTTTTCTCTTGGAAGGTCTTGTTCACTCCATCTAATATGATTGAAAGTTTTGCTGGGTATATTAGTCTAGGCTGGCGTCCATGGTCTCTTAGTGTCTGCATTATATCTGTCCAGGTCCTTCTGACTTTCAAAGTCTCCATTGAGAAATCAGGTGTTATTCTGATGGGTTTGCCTTTATAAGTCAGTTGGCCTTTTTTCCTTTGTTGCCCTTAATATTCTTTCTTTATTCTGTATGTTTAGTTGTTTAATTGTTATGTGGCAAGAGGACTTTTTTTTTGTGGGTCTAGTCTGTTCGGTGTTCTATAGACTTCTTGTATCTTCATAGGCATTTCCTTCTTTAAGTTGGGAAAGTTTTCTTCTATGATCTTGTTAAATATATTTTCTGTGCCTTTGAGTTGGTATTCTTCTCCTTCCGATATCCCTATTATTCATAGGTTTGGTCTTTTCATGGTGTCCCAAATTTATTGGACATTTTGGGTTATGACTTTGTTGTTTTTAGTGTTGTCTTTGACTGATGAATCTATTTCTTCTACTGTATCTTCAACACCAGAGATCCTCTCTTCCATCTCTTGCATTCTGTTGGTTATACTTGCATCTGAAGTTCTTATTTGTTTTCTCAGATTTTCTATTTCCAGCTTTCCTTCTGCTGGTGTCTTCTTCATTTTTTCTATTTCCCTCTTCAGGTCTTGGACTGTTTCCCTCGTCTGTTTTGTTGCTTTTTCATGATTTTCTTTCAGGGACTTATTGTTTTCTTCTGCTTTATTTGTCCTTTCCTCTAGTTTTTTATAGCATTCTTCCCATTTTTTGTTTGTCTGTTCCTCCACTGTATTTTTTATTTCTTCTATATAAGGCTCTAGCCTCTTCATGATGTTACTTATAAGGTTGTTTTCTTCTGCTTCTTCCATTCTGTGATGTTCAAGTCTAGCTGTTGGATAAGGGCTAGGTTCTGGTGATGCTATATTGCTCTTTATTTTGTTGTATTACTTCTGCCTTGATGTCTGCCCATCTCTTTGTGGATTCGTTCTCGGTCTTATCAGTGTACTTGGTCCAGACAGAGCTGACAGATTTAGGGAGCCTCTCTCTGGTCCAGATGGAAGCTCTGGGCCAGATGGGAGCTCTCTGGTCAAGATGAGAGTGCTGGCCAAATAGGAGCTGGGCCAGGACTCTGAGTCTCAGGAAGTCCTTGGGGTCTCCTTTTCTTGTCCAGATGGGAGCTCCTCTTTTCCAGATGGGAGTTCCAGGGCGGATGGTAGCTGGGGGCTCTCTGGTCCAGATGGGAGTTCCAGGACAGGATGGAATGCTGGGGGCTGGTTTCTAAGTCTTTGGAAGTGGGTGGGGTCTCCAGCAAATGGGTGTTGGAGCAGGGCATTGAAGTTGTAGTGTCCCCCGGAGGTTCTTGGAGAGGGGGAACCTTCCTGGTGGGGATGGGGGGGGGGGTCCTGCCCTATGGCCAGAACCTGGAGTCCAGTTGGGCAGGTCTTCCCTGGAGTGGCTGGTGCCCAGGGCTGGGACCCAGGTGTGGGCCTCTCTAGGTGTGACCCCAGGCACTCACCTCTGGTCCAGGTGGGAGTTCCAGGGCAGGATGGAAGCTGGGGGCTGGTCTCTGATTCTCTGGAAGTGGCTAGGGTTCCGGGCAAATGGGTGTGGGGGCAGGCTGTGGAGACTGCATGGTCTGCCTGCAGTCTTGGAAAAGGGGAGCCTTCCCACAGGGCCCGCTGAATGGCCGGAAACTCTTGTCCTACTTTCCAAGGGCAGAGCACACACTTTAAAAAAATTACTAACTAGGCATGAGATTTCACTCCTCAGTCCAGGGGGTAGAGTGGCTCCCATCCCAGCATTCAAGGGTTTCATTTCAATTGCCCACTGCAATCTGCCCTCTGTAGAAATACAAAGGTAAGAACCACACAGGTAGGTGGACAACCAAAGAGCCGAAGAATTGTGTGGCTGGTGATCAGTTGTTAAGTACTGAACAGGACATCAACTGAGTATGTAGGTTGTTCATCCTTACAAGATTTTAATGTCTTTGAACTGAAGCAGAATGTTGTGTGATTCCAGCACATACAGATGTAGAACAGTGAGAATCTTATCATAGAAATTAGCATAGTTGGGTGTCCCTTGGGGACTAGGTACAGGGTTCAGAAGCTAAAGCCATGAACTGTATGACAATTTATCATGACGATGGTGAGTTTCTTAAACTCTGAAGAGACCAGTGATCATTCATTTTATAACTCATTTGAATTAAGCCAACTAACAAGTATTTAGAGAAAAATTATCAAGTCTTCTGAAAGGCATTTCTTTCCAATTTTCTACTTTTAGAGAGTCTAAATCTAGGCACTTAAATATATACATGCATAAGTATATTTTGTTTTTGTCACATGACAGACCTATACAGTATTTCTTTTCTTTTTTTCTTTCTTTCTTTCTTTCTTTTTTTTTTTTTTTTTCCAAAACAGGGTTTCTCTGTGTTGTTTTTGTGCCTGTCCTGGATCTCGCTCTGTAGACCAGGCTGGCCTTGAACTCACAGAGATCCACCTGGATCTGCCTTCCGAGTGCTGGGATTAAAGGCATGCGCCACCACCGCCCGGATTCTTTTTTGTTTTGTTTTATTTTGTTGGAAGACAAAGTCTCATGCATCCCAGGCTGACTTCATAAACTCTGCAACTTATGAAATAAGCGTATGCTGAACTATGTATTTGTTACCTGGTGATGTGCCAAACACCCAACAAAAACAACTAAGGGAAGGATGGATTTATTCATCTCACAACTCAAGGGCACAGTCCATCATGGGGGGCTAGACATATCAGCAGGAGCCTATGGCCACTGGTCCCTTTGCATCTGTAGTCAGGAAGCACAGAGAGATGAATGCTATGCTCAGCAAACTTTCTCCTCCCCATTCTCTCCTGCTGTCAAGTCCATGAAAAGTTGCTGCCCACATTTAAGATGGGTCTTCGAATGTCAACTCAGTCTAGAAAGTCCCTCACAGACATGTCCAGAGGTTTGTCTACTAGGTGGTTCTAGATCCTGTAAAATTGTTAATAAATATTAATTATCACTTACCAGCAACTAAGCAATGGAATTACCACTATTGGTCTAAAAGTTGTATTTGCCAGTCTCTGCTTTAAAAATACTTCTACTTCTCTCCAAGCTTTGTAATGTTAATTAAAACATAGCACCCATGCACTATCTAAATACACATAAACTCACTACGAGTTGGGACCCAGTAAGAAGCAAGGATGGAGCCACCCACACTGGATTTCCTAAGACGAAGATTTGTATTTCATTGGTTTAGTGATACCCAGAGATTTGGCCTGTCTTTTTGAGAGGGCAGCTGGTGTGGGGGTGGGATCAAGCCTGCTGGAATCACTTCCCTTGTTTTTAGTGTTCTCACTTGCATCCTTAGGAGAGCACTTGTGAGTCCTGCCTGTAATAAACGACTGCTACGGAGTCATGCTTTTCTGGTCCTGGCTAACCTATGAAGCTATAATTTGCCTTGGCATTCTATGTAATGTCCTTCTGCCGCTGTATCTCACCATTTTCCTTCAGCACAGCTCTCTGCTCTGCCATTCATCCAGTTGTTCTCTGAAGCCCACCACTCCTGCTCTGAAACACTGCTCACAAACAACAGACCAGTAGAACCAAATGCAGTGGTTGGAACACAGAGATGGGGAAGAATGGGAATTTTTTTTGCCAGCAGAAAGAATGGAGAGAATTTTAGCTTTAGGTCAGGTAGAGCTAAGTGGTAACTTGTTCTCTGTGTCCTTGTGTAAGTCATACACTTTCTTTGAAACTAACTTCTTTTTTTAAACAATTTATGGAGGAGTTTGGAGAGATAGCCCGGTGGTTAAGAATACTTCCTGCTCTTGCATAGGACTGAAGTTTGGTTCCTAGGATCCATGTCAGACAGCTTAGGGCTGCCTGTAACTCTATCTCCATGAGATTCAATGCCCTTTTCTAGCCTTCATAGATACACGCACACACACACACACACACACACACACATAAATCTTTAAAAATACTAAAAGGACATAAATAATATTACCTATATAAGAAATTTGAAAAGGGTAGAGAGGTGGGTCTTTGGTAAAGTGCTTGCTGCTCAAGAATGAGGAGCTGAGTGTGACCTCCAGGATCCAAAAAGACTGAGTATGGTAGCACAAACTGTGTCACCAGGACTGGGGAGACAGAAAGAGGTAGATTCCTGGAACTCTCTGCCCAGCCATCCCATACTATCCTTCTGAGGATAAGGGGAAGAAATGAAAATAAAGATGAAGCTTAAAAACGTAAACATTAGAGCTGGAGAGATGACTCAGTGGTTAAGAGAGCAGAGGATGGACATGCAGTTCCCAGTACCCACATGGACAGGCTCACAAGTGCCTATAACTCTGGGTTCAGAAGACTGGGGGTGCTATTATAGCCTCCATGAGCACCTGAACCCAACTACATGTATATATTCACAGATTCATTCCCTCTCTCTCTCTCTCTCTCTCTCTCTCTCTCTCTCTCTCTCTCTGCCTATAACTCTGGCTCCAGAAGATTTAGGGTGCTGTTGTGGCCTCCATGAGCACCTGCACTCAACTGCACATGTATACTAACAGATACAGAAACACACATGCTCACACACAAATGCTAAAACCTAAATCTTTAAGGGGCTGCTGGAGAGATGACTGGACAAGTAAAAGCACATTTGCTCTTACAGACTTCCAGGGTTCAATTTACCCACATAGCAGTTCCCAACCCTTGATTCACGATTTCAGTTCCAAGGAACTCAATGGGCTCCTCTAACCTCTACAATCATAAACATAGTGCACAAACATACATGTGAGCAAAATATTTATGCATATAAAAGTTTAAAAATCCTAAAAGTAATAAATCTTTTAAAAGTACAAACACTCATTCCCAATGTTCATTCCAATAAGGCTTAGGTAGTACTTATGTCATCTCGAAACTAAATAGAAAAAAAAAGTTCCATTTAATTAAAAAATTTTTTCTTTATGTTTCTGGCCCCAAAGCCAACTTCTTCCTCATTATTTCACTTGTATTCTTCTCAGCTGTTCATGAGGATTTTTTAATCTTGTCTTAATAAATTAAAAACCTGTTACAATGGGATAATTGATCATCAAATGCAACTGAAATAAAACTGGAAACAAGTGTCCTGAGATAAAGACTATGATAGTGCACTGAGAATTGTGTTTTCTGTGGTTTCTATAACAACAGTCTAGATTTCTAGGGAGGTTTCATTAGATAATTGTTCTCTCTTCATCAATACAATTCTAAACTACGAATCCTCAAATAACAGAATTTTTTCTGCATTTTTTTTATCAGACAAATTTTTATTTGCCTTAAGGTAGGATAACTGAGTTTCAGTGAAAAAATAACCAAAGAAGGAAGAGATGCAATTCATTACTATCTTTGCTTTTGGAACCTCTTTAGAAATAGACTTGTGTGCTGATGAGATGGCTTAGTGAGTGATGATACTTGCTGATGAGGCTGACAACCTGAATTCAAATCCTGGACCCAGGAGATGGCAGGAGAAAACCAGCTCCCACAGCTTTTTCTCTGGTCTACACATGCACAATCATTGCATGCTCATACTCACATTATCCCCATAAATCAGTAAACACATGTAATTAAAAACTGAACCTGTAAGTATGGGCATAACTCAGTGGTAGATGATATTAAGAACCTGGTCAACATATTCAAGACACTGAATTCATCCTGCAGCCACCAAAGAAACACACACATGAAATTCCTTGTAATTCAGGTGGCATTCAGTAATTCACCCAGGATTAATGATGTACTTTAATAGTGTTCTTTCTAGATACTAAAATAGTTATTCTAACTGTAAAACACAGAAGAAAAGAAAAATCTTTTGGATGTGGCAAAATTTTGTACTTAAGAGTTTATGGTGTTTTGTATTAGTTATGTTTAGTTATGCATTTACACATTTCTATTCTACTTCTATATATCATAAATTAAGAATTTTAGCCAGGCAATGGTGGCACACACCTTTAATCCCAGCACTTGGGAGGCAGAGCCAAGAGGATCTCTGTGAGTTCGAGGCCAGCCTGGTCTACAGAGCAAGTTCCAGGAAAGGCGCATAGCTACACAGAGAAACCCTTTCGAAAAAAAAAAAAAATAAGAAGAATTTTAAGTAGTTGGATAATGTACTTGTTAGCTGTCACTTTTAATTTTATCTAACACTGTTGTTTTCACTCATAAATATTTAAAAATGCCATGAGAACTTCCTAAATGCTACTTCAACAGCTCGCTAATAACCTTTTGTTGATTTTACATGTATGTTTAATCTCTCTCCAAACTACTGAACATCATTCTCCAATTTCTAAATCATTAGTTCTTTTTCAGCCAAATATTAATTTATTGCCATAGAATGCATTTCAAGAATGTAGATGACTAGCTTAAAGGGCCAGGACTTCAAGATCCCTGTCTACTGTCCTAACTTTAGCTTCCCAGCACAGCTTGCTGTGTCTGAGCCTCAGTGACCAAGTTTGCTTAAGAAGTTCATCTGAGGCAGCACACGGGTGGGGTTCAGACAGCACCAACTGCCTTCCTTCCCACAGAATGCAAGAACCAGGTTTCTAAGTTCAAAGTGAATGAATGGTGAAACACGCGTGGAGATTTTCTCTGTGATCTCAAAGCAGGGATTGACTGTTAAAGAGAAATGATTGTGCTTCTTTCTTTCCTCTTTTCTATTTTTCAGATGTGAGCATGGTAGAGATGTGTAAATCTGGGGTGTTACTCTTGCATGTGTGTGGGAACACATACATATGTGTGCAGGTACACCTGTGTTCCTGCATGTGGAGGCCCACAGGTGATGTTGGGCATCATCTTGGACTGTTCTTCCCTCTTTCTCATTGAGGGAGGCTCTCTCACTCAAACACAGAGCTCAGTAAAATGGGTAGTCTTATGAGCCAGTTTGCACCAGAATCCTCAGTCTCCACCCCCGAGAACTGTAATTACACTGGGCCAGCACACCAGCCAGGAATTCACTAGGGTGGGAGATCTGAATTCTGATCCCTGAGCTTGAAAACAAGTGCTTAGACTGCTGAGCCATCTCCTCAGTCCTCAAATAATAAAGTTTCAACAGAAAAATATTTCAGTGTTAAAACAAAACAGAAAAAGTAGCATACAAAAAAAGTCATAGAACAGAGAGGTGCCCTTAAAACGTATATCACAGAAAATAGACTAAATGCAAATTGCTGGAAAAACAAATGGATAACGGTCAGAGAATATGGCTCACAAAAAAGGAAATAAAAATGAAGAGATTTTTCATCCCTATCCCTGCCAAGAAAAATACACATTAATTGGCTGAGGGAGGTAGTGCAATGTGTAAAGCGTTTGCCACCTGGGTGTGAGAATCTGAGTTTGCATCCCCAGTGTCTGCATAAAGGCAGACTCTCTAGAACCTCGGCTTTCACTGCAGGGTGGGAGATGAGGGTAAGAGACTCTCCAGAATCCCATGGGCTGGTTAGTCAGGGATAGTCAAGGGCAAACAAGAGACCCTGGCTGCACCAAGATGAAAGGTGAAGGCTGACACTGAAGGCTGACTTTGACCTCCAAAGGTACATTGTGGCGTGCACGCGCGCGCGCGCGCGCACACACACACACACACACACACACACACACTTAAACAAAGAAATATGTATTAAAATTACTCAGAAATATAATAATATCAGACGCTCATAAATTGTAGCAGGAGATTAAGTTGGCATAACTTTTTGTTTTGTTTTGTTTTTTTGTTTTGTTTTTTGAGACAGGGTTTCTCTGTGTAGTTTTGTGCCCTTCCTGGAACTCACTTTGTAGCCCAGGTTGGCCTCGAACTCACAGAGATCCACCTGCCTCTGCCTCCCAAGTGCTGGGATTAAAGGCGTGCGCCACCACCGCCTGGCATGTTGGCATAACTTCTAAAGGAGCTGAATTGGCATCGAATATCAAATCATACATTGCTGCTAATCTAAACATCTTTCCATGTTAATCTGAATGCAGCAGCCTCATACACAGTTCTTTCAGCTGGTTGTCCTCTGCTGAGGGACCTTTCCACTGTCTCTGCCACCCCTGAGTCTGGGCACCAGTTCCTTCAAGCTGGGCGGACACTCCCTCTTCCTGTGTACTTCCCTTTGGTCTGTGTTTGTGTATTCATAAGTCCTCACTGCTATTGCTGGGACACACCAACACTGGCTGTCTCAGAAGAAAGAGTCTACCCGCCTCCACATCTTCTTTCTACATGACCATGACTAATACGCTTGATCACAGTGTCTTTCGGAGGAAGGGCAGGAGGAAGAGAAGGAGGTATTTATTAATGCATTAGCATAGTCTGACCATGGTGAGAATTCAAGGCTTATGGTATAAAGAAATAGTAAATCAACAAAACAGAATCAGACATTAATTCAACAGCCCTGCTTTTCAAGTATGCTGAGTGGGGAATCCCCATTCTGACTTCAGTAGGAAGCCAGACATCCTTACTCAGTGAGACAAACAGCACCATTAGGCCATACCAGAGGTAGGAGTGAGCAGCCCACGGGGAAATTAGCTGTCCCTGACCCCTGAATGTCACCTGAGCACAGGGGAGTACAGGTGGGGCCAAGGATGGCACAGTGCAAGAAAGAGAAGAGATACACTTAGCTATCATATTCTGAGGGGGTGGGAACAGAAACTATTCTCTCAAAATAAAATTTTGTTTCAGGGGCCCAAATGATGTCTCAGTGTATAAAGGTGCATGCTGCCAAGCCTTATGGCCAGAGTTACAGTAGGGGACACACATGATGGAAGAGAGAACCAACTGTATACACATGAAAGCATGCATGAGCACTTGGGCATGCACACTCACATATGTGAAATTTATGAAGAATTAAAAAATTATGTGTCAGTAATGATAGCTTCCCTTAAAGTCGAGACAAATTCTGTGTGGTGGTGGCAGCCAGAACCCTTTTGGTGGAAGGACCCTGTTCAAACAGTAGGCACTCAACAGTTGCCCCTGGAATGGTTCTGTCTTTCTCTGCTCCTGTGTGCACAGACATACTCTGTGCGATCACTGGCTTCCTCCCAGCTCTTTCAAAATCTGCTTTCTTCATTCATGATACTAAAAAAAGTGTGTCTATAAATTTAGTTATGTTTTTTCTAAACGTGGAAAATTCTTTTAAATTTTATTCCTTTGGCCAATACGGTAAGCAGATAAGCATTCCTGTCGCCAAGCAATGGCTGGTATCCCAGAAACATTACATTTGGGGGGGGATGGGGGGGTTGAGGTGTGTATCATTTGATAAAGGCTCAGTGGTCTGCACTGCAGAGGAACCCGAATCTAAGAAGGGGAAAGCGTGGCCCCTGCAGAGGCCCGGTGGTCTGCACTGCAGAGGAACAGTTCACACTGGGTTTGCTCGAAGAAGTCTCAGGTACCTGGTTCTCATTGCTGTTGATGGGCAGGATTCAAAGCTGCCTGGGCTAAGAATCCATCCTGCCTTCCTCCCCCTGCAGATGACAGCAAAGCCCGACTCAGCAGCATCGAGCCCTCTGCCGTGCTGGGTAGCCTTCTCGATGACCAGCACTGGCACTCGGTTCTCCTGGAGCGTGTGGGCAAGCAGGCGAACTTCACTGTGGACACGTACACGCAGCACTTCCGGACCAAGGGTGAGACCGATGTCCTGGACATCGACTATGAGGTGAGTCGGTTCTCCCTGCAGGTTCCCAGGACTGGGTTGTCTGTAAATAGAGCCTTTGAGCCCCACGGTCTGGGTCAGACTACAAGGGCAGAGTCACCAGGGAAGAGCTGCACAGTAAGGGTCTGGAAATGCCTTTGCCAAGCTCTGTGTTGCTGATGAGGTATCAACTATGTGAAGTAAAATCAATACTTTCTTACTTTCTTTATGTTCATATGCATGCATGTGGGTAGGCATGTGTGCCCGTGTGTGTGCATGTGTGTGTGTGTCTGTGCGCGCGTGTGTGTGTGTGTGTGTGTGTGTCTGTGTGTGTGCATGTGTGTGTGTCTGTGTCTGTGTGTGCATGTGTGTGTGTGTCTGTGCGTGTCTGTGTGTCTGTGTCTGTGTGTGCATGTGTGTGTGTCTGTGTCTGTGTGTGCATGTGTGTGTGTGTGTGTGCATGTGTGTGTGTGTGTGTGTGTGTGTGTGTGTGTATGCACTTGTGGGCATATAGGTACTTGTAGCCTCCCAGTGTTACTGTCTCTTGACTATATATAACCATTAATTCTTTAAGAAAATCTTTAATTAGTTGGAGTATTAAAAGAAACAGAAAATGTTAACAAAATCTCAGGTGTGAACTCCAAAGATGGGTCAACCAGTAAAGGGATTTGCTGCCAAGCCTGATGATTTGAGTTCAGTTTCCCAGAACCACATAATGGAAGTCTAATTTTTAAAAAATTACCAAGAGTCTTAAAAACCACGTTCTCAGAGGGTCCCTGGCCTTTCACATTCATGCCCATTTGAACTTTTAACTAATAGGCTGGAACTGTTTTTCCCATCTTTGTGGTACCAGGGACCGAATCCAGAGCTCTGATGGAAGAGATTCATGGGATGCATCAAACTAAAGAAGGCCGCAGATCTTCTAGTCTGACAGTCCAAGTACCTCAGAGCACAGTGACTGGGGGACAGAGGAGGAAAGGATGGAGTCCTCTGGGCAGGGGTGGGAGGATGAGGGCTTTTTGCTCACAGAGAGAAGCTCAGGTCTGTCAGCGGGAGACCCTGTTGGGTCTTCATTGAAGGATCCAGTTAGCTGGATCAGAAGGTAAGATGTGTACAGCAGGTTCCAAAGCGGGAACATCGATCAACACAGTGGCAGAGTTTAGAACAACAGCAGTGATGTGTAGAAGTCAGTTGAGTCCAAAAGGGCCAAAGGTCAGATTTTTCAGGAGTTTTGAAAGCTGCCTGGTAGACACTGTCCATAATTAAAACATAGACTGCATAAACGTGATTAAATGAGTTGGGGATTAAATTAAATGAAATATTTTTGAGGATATAAATTTTTTAATTTCTAATTATTTTGCTTTGTAATTACCCTTCATTTATCTCCTTGTACACCAGAACTTTTGTAACTGCTGTCTCTGGGGAAGGTCTTATACCAAACATGTTGACAAACGTGGCAAGTACAAGTTTGATTCATTGTTTATAGACGGCCTGGACTGGGAGTCAACAAACCTTATGTCTTATTGAAAGGGCATTTTTCTATGGCTTAATCGTTGAAGATTAAATTTGGGGTGGGAGTGTGTGTATGTGTGTTACTTGGGATTGAAAGTAGAGATAGTCACATGCTAGGAAGCATGTTACCAGTAAGCTGTATCTACAGTCTTTTTTCTTTCAGTTTTTAAATTAAATTCAATTAAAACCATTATATTACTTTAAGAGAAGATCTCATGTAGCCTAGACTGGCCTTGAACTTTCTCAAACTACTAATCACTCTGCCTTTACTTCTTGAGAACTGGGATAGTAGATCTGCACCCCCACAATCTCCTCCATGGGGTGCTAATGTGGGAACTTTACCAACAAAGCTGAACTCACAGCCCCCATTTTTTAAAGTTCAAGAAGAGATTTCATTAAATTACCTGCTTCAGCCTACTGAAAATGTGACATACAGGCCTGTCCCACCAGACAGACAAGACTAATTTTTTTTTGCATTCTTGAAAGCTCATAAAAGAAGGAAAGAAGGAAGGAAGGAAGGAAGGAAGGAATATGACAGAGATTTTTATTGCAGATAAAGATTTAGAAAAATGTATCTTAAAGGATCAAAAGCTTCCTGTAAGAATCAGTTCACTGGCCAGGCCGGTGGTGGCACACGCCTTTAATCCCAGCACTCGGGAAGCAGAGCTAGGTGGATCTCTGTGAGTTCGAGACCAGCCTGGTCTACAGAGCAAGATCCAGGAGAGACACCAAAACTACAAAGAGAAACGCTGTCTCAAAAAAACAAAAAAAGTAAAAAAGAAATAAAAAAAAGAATCAGCTCACTATGTTAGAATATAACAAAGATAAATACATTGTTCATCTTTATTAAATTGTATGCAATGTATTCTTTAGAGTGAGATTATGAATTTGACACACACATGCAATTGTAAATACTTGGTGTATGTTTGTGTGTATATGTGTGTGTGTGTGTGTGTGTGTGTATGTGTGTGTGTGTGTGTGTGTGTGTGTGTGTGTGTGTGTGTGTCTCACTAAGGACAGCTAGGTTTTAAGCAAAGCCAGTGACTGAAGAAAAGGCTCAGCGATTAAGAGCACATAATGCTCTTGCAGAGGACTTAAGTTTAGTTACCAACATGCAAATGAAGTAAAACACAACTTCCCATGTCTCCTGCTCCAGGAGATCTGACATCTTCCTCTTTGGATATTTGACTCATAGGCATATATACACTCCCACAAATATATATAACTTTTTAAATAAAAAGAATAAGTTAAAGACTAGCTGATAGAGAATATATAGGCCTTTATAAAGAATTTAAATTATGATGAAAAAAGAATATTGAACAACTATTTGCAGGGTAGCTAACAACTCTATTTGTTTCAGGGGCCAGACCAATCAACAACTCCTAAAAATATATTAAATAGAACCCATTTAGGCTTTATCCAGGCCTACTGAGTCAGAAATTTCTCTCTCTGTCTCTGTCTCTGTCTCTGTCTCTCTCTCTCTCTCTCTCCTCCCCGACCCCCACCCCCCTCAGGGTTACACATAGCTTGGCTTGCAGGTGGGTGAATCAAATGTTTGGGTGATTGTCAACTTTTGTTAGTGGTGAAGTTGACAGGATCTATAATTGACATCCTTTGACTCAAAAGGCAAGCTTCCAGCCATACCTGTGAGGGATTGTCTAGGTTAGGTTACATGTTTGTAAGGTGTTTCTAGTCAGGGTTTCTATCACTGTGATAAAATGCCATGACTAAGAGCATTTTTATAGAGGAAATGGTTTATTTCAGCTTGCACTTCCAAGTATCTCTCCATCATCCAGGAAGTCACAATAAGAACTCAAGGCAGGAATCGGGCAGCAGGGAATGATGCAGACTGTGGAGGAGTGCTTCTTACTGGCTTGCCCCTCGTGGCTTGTTTAGCCCACTTCTTATATATGTCAGGACCAGGACCAAAATTCCATCAATGGCACCACCCACTGTGAGGTGGGATGTCCCACATCAATCATCAATCAAGAAAATGCCCCACAGGCTTCTCCAGAAGTCAGTCTTGTAGAGAAATGTTCTCAATTAAGGCTTCCCTTTCCAAAATGACTTTAGCTTATGACAAATTGACATAAAATTAGCCAGAACAGAGGGATTATTTTGATTAGGTTAATCAATCTGGGAACCCACTGCTGTGGATGACACCATTCATGGGATGAGATCCTGGGTGGAATTAAAAGAATTAAAAGAAGAAAGTACACCTAGCACAAGCTCTCGTTGCTCTCTTGACAATGGGTAGCATGTGACTAGCTCCCTCAAGCTTCATTTCTGCCATGGTGGATTGTAACCTTGAACATTGAGCAGATAGAAGCCCTTCCTTCCTTAAGTTGCTTTATCAGGGTATTTTATCAGGAAAAGAAACTAAACTATACAGAATTGCTGGACCCTAACTAGGAACACAATTTAAGACTCTACTGGGATACAGATAAAAAGGTAAGATATAAATAAAGAATGGAACGATCAGGAGCAGACCTTATCCTTTTTTCAATCATTATCATGAGCCTTAAGCTAGATCTTTTCCTTTGATCCAAACTTCTGCTCAGTATATTATAGATAATATCTGTCATTCAGTGACTTCAAAAGACACATTGGCATCCTTTGACTTAAAAGACAAAACACCAGGTAGATATATTTGAGTTGCTGAAAACTGAAAATCTTAGAGTACCCATCATGTCAACTTGTTTAATTGATTGAAGAAACAAAGAGAATACAGTAACTTAGATTTATCCCAAAGCACAGAAGTGTCTTTAATGAATTTGAAAAGAACATTGACAAAAAGAAAATTATAAAGTCGTTCTTCAGTCTCACCATTCTTTCCAAATACTTTAATGTCCAAGTTGACTGTTCTAAAATCTATGCTATTCCTAACTCACCATTGACTTGCAAGCCTCTTTGCCAGTGTATTATCTCAATGAGATCACAGCTGCATGATGTGGAAATGAACGTTAGATTTTAGGGAAATAAAACTCATTGATGTCACTTGGTTTATGAAGTTGGAAACCTTCCTTTCTGTATGCCTTGCCTGTGATAAACATTTCTTAAAGGAAAAACTCCTGGAAATACTTCTCTCGAGCAATTGCTGCTTCAGGAACCTCCAACTTTTGCCAGAATGTGCAGACAGGTTGCTCTAGACATCATAAAAGAAGACAAATTGAGGACTGAACTGTACTGGAAGACAAGAGTTATGTGTTAGAAGTCTCTAGCCTTGAAAATTTATCTTAAATGAAGCAGTGAGAATAAAGGACCTTCTGGGTGGAGAGCAATGTTCTATTCAATTGTCTCCCACCAACAAGCTTGAATAAACCCAAATGATAAGAATTGGACATTTCAGCTACTCAGAAACAAAACCAGTGCAGCTATAAGGAGGAGCACTGCTGAACATTGCTATCCACACTGAGGATGGGCTCCATCACAGTGCATTCTGTAAGTAGAAACCACACTCCAGGCTCTGCCCTGAGTTCTGTGTCCACATGAGATGTGGACTCCTACAGTTGGAAGGATGCTGACATCACTTCCTGAGACCCACTGTCAGAGCATGCCAGGAAAGTTTTCAGATCTCCTCTATTATAGTTTATGTCAGGGCTAATTATGTTATGCAACTCTATCTTCATTTATAAACTTTACCAAAGTGTAGGACTAGTGGCCTGAAAATGTGGTTCAACTGACCCTTCTTGTAGACCACATTGTGCTTTGAATCAAAAGGGCCACCATAGGCTCATATTTGCAATCTTCCCGTCTTTACCCTCCAAGTGCTGGGATTACAGGTGTGCTCCACCATTCACCATTTTTGCAGTTCTCAAAATGGAAACCAGGACCTCATGTGGGCTAGGCAAGTGCTCTACCAGCTGAGCTACCTCCCAGCCCCCATCCGAAAGTGCTGATAGTTCCACATGCCTAGACGCTGCCCTTGCTGCCTTCCTTGCTATTGCTGGCACTACCTGCTGAACACTTCCCTCTCCTAAACAGACTTGATTAGAGGGCTGGAGGGACACTGTGAAACTGTTTATCTGTGATTAAAATAACCTCAGATCTGCAGGGAAATGGTTTCCAAGACAATGTACAGTATAATTGCTATTGGTATTTTTCTTCTTTTGAAACTAAGTTGTAACGCTAGCCTGAAAGCACTGAATAGAGGCTACAGGGAATCTCATGAAGATAAAGTAAGAAACTGGAAAATGAGAAGATGCAAAAGAAATGTAAGGAAAGAAAGAAGAAAAACCCTCAAGATATAACATTTGCACCTAGTATTCATTTCTCTTCCAGTGCTGTGCTGAAATACTCTGACCAAAGAGACTTAAGGGAGAAAAAGTGTATTTTTGGTTAGAGTCCCAGAGGGACACCATCCATCACTGGGGACAAGGCACAGCAGCAGGAACATGAGGCTGGCTGCCACTGAATTGGTGTAGAAGCTGGGAACAAATGGAGTAGGTCCAGCCTACAAAACCTACTTCCCCTAGCAAGATTCCATCTTCCTTAAGCCTCCAGAACTTTCGTGAACAGCAGAATCACCTAGAAACATGCACTTCTGAGGATGTTTCACATTCACATCAAAACTTTTAAAACCTGCAGGCACTATAATCCATAATGTGTCTCATAGGAAGCTCCAGGACATAGAGAGAGGAAAGTATCTTCAGTCCTCTGTCCCCATAACCACAGAGTCACAGACACATGGTGTCGAGAGATTCACCACAGGACATGGTTCCTGTCTTTGGGAACAGAGAAATAGCCTTGGACATAGAAATAAGGATAGTAGAATCAGTCTGAATACTTTCTGGGGAAGACTTAGATTCTCTTGTGTCATTCTTTTTCCTTTTAATTTTTAATTTAATTTTAATTTTCAATTTAAATTTGTGATTTTTGATTCTGCTGATTTTATATTTCCTCAAATTTTATAATTGTGAATTGCCATAAAAAGTTACCTCATAGGGCTTGTATAAATACATATAATCCCACAGCACTGGAAAGTCAGAGACAGGAGGATCCACAGGGCTTGCTTGAAAGGCTTTCTAGCTTAATAGGGAGCTCAAGGTTTCAGTGAGTCTATCACCAATTATTTTTAAATGAGTTGGATGGCTGGTATCTCAACAAGCTCAGTAGATAAGACATTTGCTGCCAAGCCTGATGACCTGCATTCAGTCCCATGGTATAAGGCAAGAACCAACTCTCTCAGTTGTCTCCAGACTTCCACATGTGTCCCTTGGCATGTATATATTTCCCATACACTAACTAGCTATCTAAATAATAAATAAACGTGTAATAAATAAATAAATAAATAAATAGTCTAGGAGGCAAGCAAGAGAAAAACATCTAGTATGGAGCTTGAGCCTCTGTACAAATGTGCACACATGCATGGGGACCCACAGGCACACAAGAATATGCACATATACAAGACACATCTTGATATGTATTGAAAGTAAACAAACAGCATCAAATATGATGGAAAGTCTGTTAATATTGGTACCGCACCAAGGAAGACCACCCTTCCTCCCCTTTATTGTTCTTCCAGTGCTGGAGGTTGAATTGAGGGCCTCATGCATGTTAGGCAAAACAACTCTGCCATAGTCTGCCTCAGACATTTCATTAATATATTTTAAATTTATTTTTATTCTCTAAAGTACTCAGGCTGGTTTGAAGGGCTCTATGTGGAAGAGCTGCTTGTGATCTTCCTGATCTCCCTAAGTGAGATCACAACACTCAGCCACCAAGCCTGTATTCCTTGTTTTTATTAGCATTCACAGAAGCAACTGATAACATATATTTTTTGTTTTATCCAAGTTTCTGCTGGAATGTTGATAGCATGGTTTAATTAGCCTTCCACTTCTACTTGAGGTGGTTAATAAGACATTTGGAGACTGGCTGGATTACTATAGTCATCAATAAAATAATAGAAAATTATCCAGGCTCTCTCAGACATACACAGAGCCTGGGGCAAGAATACAAATGGAGAGCCACATGCTGTAATCTAAATATTTAAAGAGGTGCAAATCAAGCAAAGGATTTACTCAATAAGATGTGCTCACCTCTCCTGGCATGAACAGATTACCTTCAAAGTCACACTGCACCATTCCCATGTCTGTTCGTGCTGTGGACAGCTCCCTCTTATCCTCAGAAACTGTTGATTTTGATGGTGGCATGACACTTTTAAGTCAAGCAACTTGAACATGTTGGGAAGGTCATGGTGGAAAATAGTAATAGTACATTTGTAGTCATCTGCCTTGGCCTATGAACACTGCTCCATTGAAGCAGGATGTGGTCTGTGTATTCAGAGATAAATTACTTCCCCCAGCAGAAGCCCTTGCTGTCTCAGCATATGGAGGACATTGAAGTATGTATTTTCACCCAGATATTTTCTAGAAGAATAAAATGTATACAATTTGACCAACTGGTCAGAGAACCTAGTTATTGATATATAGAGACAAAACCCATAAAATTTATGTTAGACCAGCTTGCCTGGCTCATTCCCTGGCATTTGTGAGTCTGTGGAAGATCCCCATTTACTCATTTAGCAGGAGGAGCCACAGACATTACTTGTCCTCTGGTCTAGATGAAACAACGTTAGTACAAATAATGGTCTGGATCCAGCCTCAAATGCACATGGAACAGTGTGATGCCCATGGGAAAGCCGGAGTGGTCACTTTGTAGTACTAAGAACCCACTGGCAGCATCTGTTACCCTCTGCTTTACAGTCTGTTTTTCTCTTCAAGGGCTGTAACAGGCTTTTAACGATCACAATCTGATAAAGACTGGGCCTATGGCACTTAGAGTTTCCTTAATAATTGAGCTGGGGAGATGGCTCTGTCAGTAAGGTGCTTGTCATTCAAGAATCAAGATTTGACTTCAAAACTGTTGGGTGCTGTGGTACATATTTATAATCTCAGTGTTGTGGTGGTAGAGGTAGCTGGATCCCTGGGTTCACTGGTCTACCAATCTTGCTGAATTGGCAAACTCCAGGTTAGAGGAGAGACCCTGTCTGTATTAGTTATTTTCTATTGCTATGGTAAGACACCATGACCAGAGCAATTTACAGAAGAATGAGTTTATTTGTGGCTCACAGTTGAGGGTGGTAGACTCTATGAGAGCAGAGTGGAAGTTGCAGGCATGTGCATTCAAATAATTGCTTTAAAAACACAGATTTTGTCAGGCAGTGGCAGTGCACACCTTTAATCCCAGCACTTGGGAGGCAGAGGTAGGCAAATCTCTGTGAGTTCAAGGCCAGCCTGGGCTACAGAGTGAGTTCCAGGAAAGGTGCAAAACTACATAGAGAAACCCTGTCTTGAAAAACCAATACATTAATTAATTAAATAATTACATAGAAACACAGATTTCACCAGAAAATTGAGATTTTTTTACTTCCTTTCTAATGACAGAATCTCATCAATCATGACTGGATTCCAGACACCAAGGTTGGGCTATCTCTACTGAAGTTCCAAGGGACCCAGTAGGTGGAGAGATGACTAGGTTTGAAAAGGTGCCTTGTCAAAATGAGGGCCCGAGTTCTGTCCTCAGAACATTGTTCTATTTGCTTTCTATTGCTATGATAAATACCATGACCAAAAGCCATTGAGGAGGAACAGGTTTATTTCATCTCATCTTCTAGGTTAACAGTCCATCACTGAGGGAATAAAGTCAGAAACTCAAGCATACTGGCTTGTTTTCCATGGCTTGCCCAGTATGCATGCTTCTGTAACCCACAGGTGGCCCTTCTCACAGTAAGGTGATGGAATTCAAGTCTGTTTGTTTGTGCAGCACACACTCTATCTGCTGAGGTACCTCTCCAGCATCCTCGATTCTGAGTAAGTCATTCAAGCATAGTAGATCAAAACACTTGTTGGCTTGGATCAAAAAGTATGATGATCAATTTCCTTCTCACTCTGCGCCTGCCTTGTGCTTTTTGACAACTTTATCATCTGTTCACTTGCTTCTCCTCTTGAGCTGCACAGAGAGTCTTTCTTTGATCTTAGGCTCTGGTAAAACAAGGTAGAGCACACATTCCACTCACAACTAGCCTTGGACAATATCTTCTCGCCAGGAATCTGATGGGATTTCTGGTGTCACAGACAGGCTGCAGCTGGAAAAATTGAAGTAAAAAGCCTTCTTTGATGTGAAATGCTTGCAAACTCTCCACTCTTTTCCTTTGGCCTTATCACCCCCCTTTTGTCTCAGACCTGCCCTCTTTTTTTCTGATCTTTGGTCCTACTTTGATGACAACGAGTTCCTCCCTCTGTTACTAAATTTTTCTCTAGTTCAGTTTAAATGCATATTCTTGTCTTTGCTCTGCCAGTCAATTTTGGGATGGACCATCTCCAACAACGGTTGTGAGCTATTTTCTTCTTTTCCTGTCTCCTCTGAAATGTAACGAAGCTGTGTGTCACTGAGCCACATAGAAATGTCATGGCCATCAGAAGGGACAGCCCTTCTTTGGAATGCAACCAGAGTTGATGAATTATGGAAATACAGTATGGACTCTTGCAAGCTGCCGTCTGACCTCTTCAGATGAACTATAAAAAGCACACATCCACAGACAATAAATAATAAAAGTGTAGAGAAATATTTTAGCATATTGATTTGAATCTAAATATGTGTGTGTATGCACACACATGCGTGCATATATGTGAGAAAGATCAACTTTGAGTGTTGTTCTTCAGGCTCTGTCCACTTTAATTTTTGAAACAACACTTCTCCTCTGGACTTGATGTTCACTAATTTGGCTAGGCTGCCCCTACCCTGTGGGAAAAGTCAGCTAGCCACAGGGGCATAGCCTTGTGCTCCAACACTGGCGAGATGTAAATGGAAAGGTCTTGGGAGCTCTTTGGCTACCCAATCTCACCAAATTAGTAAGCACTGGGTCCAGTGAGGGCCCCTGTAAGGTGAAGGTTGACTGAGGAAGCCACACAATGTTGAATATTGGCCTGCACATACATGTCCATCTGAACACATACACATACAAAAATGAATAAGATAAGCCTTTGAAGAAAATTTAATTTATAATATTTCAAAAATAAACTCATTAAATTGCTATAGACAACATCATGAATAGGAATATTAGCACCTTTGATAGTAAAAATTAAAATAAAAGTGTCTTATATCAAGCTAATTTTAAAACACATTTGAGTACAGGAAAGTGAGAAACCCCTGCCATAGACCTTGAATGTTTTCTGATGACATCCTTAAACTTTTGGGTGGTGGAAGCTAGCAGTCTGTTTGTACATTACAATAGGTTTTACCTGATTGCTAGGATGTTAGATCAGACACAAGTGAACAATGGATCGCCACAGCTACGGGGGTGGGGAATGACTAAAGAGAGCCCAGACCTGCAAGAGTCCCACTCCGCACACTAGAAGAAGTTAAAAATCAGCCTTGTAGAGTGGTGGGCACAGCTATGCCATTTTCCTGAGAACTTCGGTTCACAGAGTCAAGGAGAAAACCCCAAGTGGGAACTTGAACATCTGTCATGTTTACTTGAACAATGCAGTAGAACAGTTTACCAGAAATCAATTTCAATCCTTGCAAATGGTAGCTTCCATAATTCATTGTCATAAATCATACACAAGTATGACTTGGCCAGAGAGATACTTCCAAGCAAAATTTTAACTTTTACTATCAAATCCTTCATAAATCATATAAAAATCAAATATAAATGACCTGAGATTGTGATGCAGAACTTATATTTCTTTATTAAGGCAGCATATATGGTCTTGGGAAATATCTAGAAAAATTAATACTGTATCTGACAGAAAGTTATCAATACATGAAGCAGAGTTTTCTACCCTGACTACTTGAAAATGAACTAAGTCTCCAATTTGTAGTAGCAATATAGTATCAAAATCTCTATGGGAAATCAAAAAATGAATGGCATTCCTTCCCTGGGACCCCATCCATCTCAGGGTTTTTTTCTTCATATTTTTCTAAATAAATTTAAATATTCTCTGCTAATATAAAAAAGCTAAAAATATAAATCAAGTATGAAATGTATGTTCATAGTCAAGCATCCCTCAGTATAATTTTGATTTTCTCTTCTCAGCTGGATTCAGTCTGTTCCCCTGTGAACATAGGAGCATGCTAGGGAGTGCAATGATAAGTCAGTGTTGTTGAGGGATAAATGTAACTGTGGTGACTGTCCTTCCCACATTCATTCTGCTGCCGTGATAAAACACTCTGACAAAGCAACTCGGGTCAGGAAGATGCATTTGGCTTACACTTCCAGGTCACAATCCATCATTGAGGGGGTCAGGGCAGGAACTCAATCTGGAACTTGGCTCTCTCTGGCTTCCATTCAACTAGCTTTCTTACATAGCCAAGACCTACCTGCTTAGGCATGGTACTACCAACAGTGGACCCTCCCACACAAATAAGCAAGCAAGACAATCTCTCTTAAACATAGCGACAGGCCAATCTGATCTTGGCAGTCCCTCCCATGAATAATGCTAGTCTGTGTCAATTTGGCAGCTGAAGCTAAAGACATTGACTAATAACTTGTCAGTGTTTTCTTAAAGTTATCTACAATAAAGAGTTCCTCGTTTCTTTACTATGGGCTGTTAATTGGCTGGGTAGCTGTCATGGTGTCTTGCATCATCACTACAGACATGTGATTTACTTGTTCCACCTGGAAATGTCACCCAGTAGCTTCAACTATTTTGGGTCCATGAAAATCATGTGCCAAGTTTTGTTGCTTCTGTATGTGATGTTTGCCTTGCTGTGATGCAGCCTGTGAGATGTGTCTCATGTGATCTCCCAACCTCCCACCTCCCAGTCCAGTCACCTCCCATTTGTGCATTTTCTGAGAGCTTCAGTACATTAAACCTCTCTTCTGTTCTTGTGTCTTTGGCAGCCTTGCAAGAGTGACTAAGTCACAACCATACAGTTCTAAGGCCTTCCACATTGTGTCCCACTCACCCAGCTGTTTTGCTCTGGGGCCACTATGAGTCCCAGGCAATTCTAACAGCCTTGCAGCATAATGGATATAAAAACCAGGGTGTAAGTGCTTCCTTGGCTACTTCACATATTGGTAGGGCAGAATACCCAGACGGAAGTAACTTAAGGAAGAATGGGCTTATTTTGGTTCACAGTTTGGAGGCACAGTCCACCATGGCTAAGAAGGCATGACAGCAGGAACTGAGGTAGCTGGTCATCCTGCATCCACAGTTAAGAAGCAGAAAGGGTCAAGTGCTACACACAATTTGCCTTCCATCTTTATTCAGTCCAAGACCCCACCATTGAATGAAACTACCTTAATTAAACTAGTCTAGAAACCATCTCTCAGAAATGCTCAAGGACTTGCTCTTCAGGGATTTTATTTTCATTCTGTTTAGTTGACCATCAGTATTAACACTAGTGCTTTCAACCTCCTGAGGTACCCTGCAGAGGATCAGAAAGGAAACCCCAATCTCTCCCCACTTTACTGCCATCTCCACCAAATCTCTTTTTTAAATCCTGCACACAACATTACAGATTGCTCTCCCCTCTGTGAAGTCTGAGATTACAGTTTTGTTGTATTCAGTGTTCTGCATATTTTCCTTCTATACTATTTCTACCCTGAGTGTTTTGGGCAAGAATCTTGTTATTGAAAATACAATGCTCTTTTATTCTCCTTTAGCCTTTTCAAGAATATTTTCTGTGTGAAGCAGAGATTAAGGGGGTTCTGTGAAAAATGAAAGGTGGTTAACAAAAAATGATGAGAATAAACTTACTATTAGCTTCTCAAACTTATAAAAATAGAAATGTCTTTATAATACTTTTACATTGTCAATTTAATTCTTGTAAAATTCACAAATTAAAACTGCAAAGTGCTCACATTAAAAGTACTTGGATGCTGCGGTAAACCAACAGTATCTTTGTAAATAAGTTCTCAACATTTTCCATGCATAATTTTTTAATGTTTTCAAGATTCACAAACTATTTTTATAAAATCAATAAATTTCTTAATTCATATTAGACAGATCTAGACTTGAACAAAGATATTAAAACTTAGATTGATTGGCTACCTAAAGTGTGTGTGTTCATTTAAGGCAAATGAACTACAGAGTGCTTCTGTATGTTCACAGTGGGTCTCTGAACTTAGGACTCTGTACTGCAATTCAGCTTATAGGTAGAATAAACATAATGCATCTTACATGCTATACTACTCATTTTTGTAAAGACAAAGAATCAAATTACATTTTGTTGTTATTTAAATATGTCAATAAAGAAGAAAATAAATAACCAATATACAGAATGAGTGGGAAAATATTTTCTTGATGTAGGAGTCAGGATCACCACTTTGTGTAACTGGAAAATAGAAGGTTGTTGTTGTTTGCATGCTTTGTTTCCAGAAAGTTCCATATTATTATTGTTTAAAATTCTTTAAAATGTTTTTGCTACATCTTAGAAAATTTTGACCAGAAAAAATGAAGTAAAATAAAAATACAGAAAATAAATGTGAAGAATAAATTGTTTTATGCCTATCCTATGACTGTACATCTCAAATTCAAAGAAACTACCCAGAAAGCATACACAAATATCTGGCTAGAGTAAAATAAGCACTTAGAGTTTAAATATACATGAAAGCATCATAATTACATTTAGAAAATAAAGCAGAAGGAAAAGTAATAAACAGATACGGCCCCCTCTTAATAGGAAACATTTAAGATTCTACATAAATTTAAAAAATGTACATCTAGGCCCAATATATTATTAGAATATTATATGACTAATGATGGAGGAATATGAGAGCAGATGCTCTGGTCAGGAGAACATATCCTCCTCTAACTTTGTAAACTTAAGAGAGAGGAGGAGGGAGGATGGGGAGGTAATAGAAGAGACAGAGGAAAGAGAAAATGAGAAAAGAGGAGACAGAGGAGGGAGAAGACAGTGGACAGAGAGAAAAGAGATACAAGGGTGAAGGGATCCTAGGTAATGAAGCTTTTCAAAGCAAGGGAGAAAACCCGGTAGCTGGTTCTGATGGTGAGGCAAATGAGAGGACAGCTGCTATTCTCTTGTCTTGCACAGCAGGAGCAGTGTTCCCAACAGATATTTTCTTCTTTACTATTTCTATCATAAATTATTTGTGTTAATTTTCTGAAAATACACATAGTAAAGAAAACTAACAACCTGTAATTATCCCAGATGTCTACCATTAAAATGTAGTTCTGTGCCTAGACGTTGTAGACATGTATGTGTAGAGGTGTGGAGATTGCACGCACACACGGGTGGATATGCCATGTTGTGCCTATGGAGGTGAAAAGACAACTGTCAATAGTTGTTCACTTTTCACCTTGGGACAGGGGCTTTCTTGCTATAGCTGCCATGGTGTTTACTCCAGACTAGCTGGTTGGTGAAATTCTGGATCATACCTCTGCCCTGCCCTACCAGCTATTCATAGTAGTACTGGGATCACAGATACCACTATCTATCTCATCTGGCTTGCTTTTTTTTTGTTGCTGTTATTTGTTTTATTTTATTTATTTATTTTATTTTATTTTTTGAGCTGAAGATCGAACCCAGAGCCTTGTGCTTGCTAGGCAAATGCTCTACCACTGAGCTAAATCTCCAACCCTTGTTTTATTTTTTTAACAGGGGTTCTAGGAATCAAATTTGGGTCCTTGAGCCTGTATGGCTAGTGTTTTTAACTCCTCAGCATCTCCTGGCCCTTGTGTGAACTTTTTTATAGCTGAAATCATATTTCACAACCAACAGTACGTCTTATACTTTACAATTAAAATTTCATTCACTTTCTATTTTACCATAAATATTTAATAATTGTCATGCTAACAGTTTCAGAATGCTGATTATTCTTTGCTTCTTAAATCCATAGGGCATTTTGTATTATTTGTATCTTTCATCTTATGGATAACAATTGTGGAACAACCCTATGGTTACTGTGAATTTTAGAACTAGGAATCCCTGTATGTGAAAAAGGGTCTGTCTGGTTCCTTAACCTTATTATGGCTGTGTCCTCTATGCTGCTTGTGCTCCAGATAAACGTAGATGTTGGTGGTTTTTTTTTTTTTTTTTTTCTCTTTTTTTCTTTGTAAATCACTGTTTTATTTCGTGTTAAAAAGTTTTGAGGAAGAAATAAAAATGCTTTTGTAAAGTAAGCCTATAAGAGGCAAGCAATTACAGATACTTTTATATGGACTAATCAGTATTCTTTAAAAAGAGTAATCAAGTGGCGTCTGCAATTACTAAAGCTGCTTGGCTTACACATACAATTAAACCTAAAGAATGTACTCACTTCTCTTCCATTCCTGCTTCTTCAGAGCTTGTGACTAAGAGTTGATTTTTGTTTTTTCCACGATGAAGCTCAGTTTTGGAGGAATTCCAGTGCCAAGCAAACCTGGGACCTTTTTAAAGAAAAACTTCCATGGCTGTATTGAAAACCTGTACTACAATGGAGTGAACATAATCGACTTGGCCAAAAGACGCAAACATCAAATCTACTCTGTGGTAAGTCCACTCTCTCTGTCACCTGGTGCTTTGTGGACTTGGCTAAGTCTTGCCTTGCTACTCTACCCCTGCACCTCTTCACACTGTGTTTATCTTATGTATTTAGAATTTTCATCAGCCAAGGCTGGGCATGTAGTTCAGTTGGTAGAGTGTGTGCCTAGCATGCTTAAAACCCTGAGTTCCATCCATGTGTCCACATAAAAACAGGTGCTTTAGTTAATTTTCTAACTATGGCCTAACAAGAAACAGTTTAGAGTAGGAAGGCTTTTTCTGGTTCATAGCATGAGAGTAGCTTTAGTCATTGCAGAGAAAACATGGCAATAGCAGTGGGAGACTGGCTAGCAACATCTCATTGGCACTTAAGACAGAGAGTCAACAGGAACTGTGTCTGGGTTTAAAAGCCTCAGGCGTTCTACCAGTGACCAACCTACAGCAAGGTCTGACCTCCTTAAGATTCCAAAACCTTCGAAAACAGGCTCACCTTCTAGGTACTAAGTGTTCAAACATGTGAGATTATAGAGAATGTTTCATACCCAAACTACAATTGACATGGTAGTGCACACCTGTAATCCCAGAATTTGGGAAGTAAAACCACTTAGATCAGAATTTTAAGTCATCCTCCATTACACAGCAACCCTGAGGCAAGTTTGCTACATGAGGTCCTGCCTCAAAAAATTAAAAATGAAATAAAACTGTTATTGTCCTATTAGCTAACTTTATATTAGAAAAGAGCCAGCTGAGAAAGAGGCACTGCAAATCATTTCATTAGTAAAATCAAGTACAGACATGCAGAGAATACTGGTTTCTTGGCTGTGTGGAAGATTTGAAATCTATGCAGGCTAATATGGATTTTATTTAAAAATTTCTAAGAAATCCAATGAAATTATGTAGCTAGGACATTGTGTGTGTACTTGTTAGTTATAGTAATTAGGGTATTTTAAATGATACTGCAATGTTGGTGTCTTAAAGGTCTCTTGTGGATCATTTATAATCACAGTGGCTAAAGTCTTCACTAATTTACTAAAGTCTATTTTCCTTACACACCTTGAGTTTTATGAGGGGTCTTTAAAAACTTATCCTTGAATTTTCTTTCCTCTTTTCAATTCAATTGCTCTTATATCTCCCTGCACTCCCTTTTAAATTTAAGGTCTCTTTTTCTTTATTATTAAACACACACACACACACACACACACACACACACACACACACAAATACAAGCTGCTGAGTCCATTTACTGCTTCTCATATGCATATCTTGTGGAGGCTGATTACTTGAGATTGGATAACCTATCAAGAGGCTCATCCCTGGAGAAGACTTATGCTCCTGCTGTCAGCAGCCATTAACTTCCTGCAGCTCTTCATCTAGTGAGATTCCCCCTATCCACACTGGCATGTCAGCTGGTGTTGTCACTGTGCAGGCTTTACTTAGGCAGCTGTATTGTGGAGACTGATGTGTGCAGCTTCCCTGAAAGTACAGAAAACACTGTCATGCATCAGACATTATATATATATACAATGTTGGGTTATTTGCAGCACTCTTACCCTGTAAGGAAACGTCAGGAAACATGACAGAATCCACTAACAAGAGTTTTATTAAGATAAGGGTGAGGGACAGATGTGCACAGGCCTGTGGAAAGACACATGCTCACTAAGTGGGGCTAGGAATCATGGCGCAGGCTTATAAAGGCTGGGCCGTGCCTTCGAACACAGGCCCATGTGGCTATTCCACACATGCATGTAGATCACATAGTTGTGCTGCATGCATTACACAACCACAGAAAGCCACGGGCCCCTGATAACATGAGACCTTTTGACCCGGAAATGACTAGGCAGAAGTGACTAGGTCCCACGGGCATGAATGACCATGTCCAACTGTGGGGGCATGATGTGAATCCATAACACTGCCCTAGTCTCAAGTCCTGATAATGCCTTGAATATAATGGGGACTGAATAATAATATGTGCATTTCCAGATATAATTAAGAATTTAAATATTTCTTCTATTTCTCCGAATGTTTGGTGTTACAACATGCTGTTTAGTACTATTTGATCAGGGTGAATGGGCCTGTTTGCCATGTACATAGTAGCATTTTCTTCCTCTAGTGATAACCTTGTTCTGAAGTCTACTTTACTTCACCATAATGTTAGCATGTGAGCTCTTTTCTCATATTTCTTCCTTTTTTGTTTGTTTGTTTTTTGTTTTTTGAGATAAGATTTCTCTGTGTAGCCCTGGCTGTCCTGAAACTTGCTCTGTAGACCAATCTGGCCTTGAACTCAGAGATCTGCCTGATTCTGCATCCTGAGTACTGGGATTAAAGGCGTGTACCATCACCACCCAGCAAACTCTTTTTAATATTTGCATTCTATTGTTTTCCCCCATTGTTTGGTTTTTAAGTTGTTGCTATCATTGTTTGTTGTTTACAATAAATAATTTGGTCATGAATTTTAATCCACACAAAAATTTAAGTGGCATACTTGGTCCATTTACACTTAATGCAATTATTGATATGTGAAAGCATAAATACCTATTTATAATTCATGCCTTCTGTTTGTTCTGTTGCTATTTTAATTCTTTTCCTTTTAAAAATAATATGTGTGTTGAATGAACTTTAGAATTTGATTTTGGAATGTGAATGTCTGTTATGGAATATTAATTTAAGATTTGTCACATTTGTTTATGCCTTGGTATATTTATTTAATGATGCAAAGATGTGTTGCATTCTCTTATGTTACATTTGTTTAACTCTGTGAAGCTGTGTTACTTTCTCTGTCTAAAACAACTGATTGGTCTAATAAAGAGATGAACAGCCAATAGCTAGGCAGGAGAGAGGGATAGGTAGTGCTGACAGGCAGAGAGAATAAATAGAAGAAAAGAAAGCAGGGAAGAGCAAGAATAGAAGAGAAGGAAAGGGGCCAGTCATCCAGCAACACAGCATGACACGGTGTAAGAAGGAAAAGATATACAGAAATATAAAAAGGTGAAAGCTCAGCGGCAAAAGGTAGATGGGATAATTTAAGTTAAGTTAATCTGTCAAGAAATAATGGGCATTCATAAGGAGGAATAAGCCTCTGGGTATTGGGAGCTGGCTGATGGGCCCCCACAGAGTAAAACAAACAAACAAACAACAACAAAACAAATAAACAAGGAAAAAGAAAAAAACCAAATAACTACAAGTGTCTCCCTGCATAGCTATTGTTTGTGGTTTCTCAGGTATAATGTATATACATAACTTTTCACAGCTTAATGGTTTTTTCATTTGATCATGATAACTGAAACATAAAACAGTTACCTTTTACCTCTTTTAAAATCCATCTATCCATCTCTTATGTTTATTTAATTATGGTAATTATTTCCTTTGTTTTTAACTAGAACTTTATCAGTTGCTTTTGCTTTTGCTTTAATTTTCCAAAATAATTTCAAAAATTTCAGAGAAAAAGTTTTATTGTATTTATTCTTTTCTGGTATAGTTTAAGATTTGGGAAGAAAGCAGAGAGAGGGTAATAGGCAGGAGGAAGGATGGAAGGCGGGCAGAAAGTCCCAGGAATCACGGAAGGCATGCAATCGCCCACCCCACGCTTTTCACTCCGCCCATAGTTTTGTTTTCCCTGTTTGGGGGAGAAGTCAACTTTCTCTGTGAGGAGTAGCACAGCAAGAGTCAGTTGTGTGCAACAATACACTGTGCTGCTCCTTTGAGCCAGCAACTCTGAAAGCTGCAGTCCTGCTTTTAGACGTGGGTAGTCACTGAGCACGGTTTGTCACGCTGACCCATTTAGAAAGGAGTTTTATAACCTTAAAATAACATTTTTTCTTCTGTTTAAAACAATATAAAATCATTCTAATATAATTTAATATATATATAATCTGCACTGTTATACACAAAACTAAGATATATTTTTAAAATATGTCTTTTTTCTTTATTCTCTCAAATCTCCTTTTATGCCATTTCTATTTAGATACTTTTTTTTAGCTATGCTTTTTAGCATATATGTGAATATGTTAAATTCTCTTATCTTCTTTCATCTGGGAATATTATGATTGATTTCCTTGATATAAAACTGAGAGTTGTCAGATCCTTTATTTAGCACATGGATATTTTGACTCTCTTCCCTCTGTTCTCAGTGACAGATGCATTGTCTGGTTGCATTGTCTCTGAGGGTGCTGTGTATTTTCTCTCTGGGTTATATCAGAGTTTGTCTTTGATGTTAGAAGTTACAAGTTTGACTGTGATAAGAATGGCTTTGGATTCTTTGGCATGTCCTGTTAGGGTTTTTCTCAGTTTCTTGAGTATGTAAGCTTTTTACCCTATTTGGGCAACTTTCTGTCATTACATGTGGGCAGCTTCCTATCACTATATGTTGAGGTGTATAGAGACCTTTTATTTACACAATCTGTGGGTGAGGGTGGGAATATGTGTGTGGGTAACCAAAGAGACTAAAAGACAGCATAGGATCTCCTGCAGCCAGAGTTACAGGCAGCTGAGAGACCCGTCACAAGCAATGTAGGTGCTGGGAACTGAACTTGGGTCCAACACAAGAGCCGTATACACTCAAGCCCTGAGCCATTTCTCCAGCCTCTATCTGGATATTTTATAACTAGTGTCTTTTATGTCTTGTTTCTGAACTTAATAATCCTTTTGTTATAGCTTACTATAAAAGTTACCAGGCTACTTTATTTTAGATGTTGCTCAAACAGAATGACTTTAATTCTTACACATTTGACATATTCTTTTCAATTGGTGGTATAGATTCACCATTTTATTCTTCTCATTGTTATTACATGCATCTATTAAAATTTAAAGTTTAATGTATTTCTCTCTCTTTCTGTGTGTGTGTGTGTGTGTGTGTGTGTGTGTATGTGTGGTCTTTGCTCCTTACTAAGTAATCTAGTCGAGCCTAGTGGCCTAGCCTGCATACCTGGAGGTATAAGGCAGGAAGGAAGTGAGGTCATACATGGCTCAACATTGCTTTAGCTCTGGACAGCTGGGTGATGGAGGAAGCTGTACTTACTTTTCCATCAAGTTCTGCGAACTGTCGTCATAGGCTCCAGTCAGTTCTTGTCCCAATGGACAGATTGCAGAGGTAGGGGTGTGGTTTGATTTCTGGAAGAGTCAAAGAGGCAACTAGAGGGTTGAGGCTTTTCCTCTTTAATGATGAGATATGTTAAATTCTGTCACTAATTAAACAGAATAGCTGGAAGTGAAATTCAATAGAGTAAGGAAAGACAATATGGGTTTCTGGATGTTAGCAATCTGATATTATTCCCTTTTCTGGATGAATCCTGAATCAAAATATTAATAAATGTTTTACAATCTTTTTACTAACTATAGCATTTACCAGATTGCCCAAAAGTTTTTTAGTCCATTTAAGTCCTCAGTGCTTAATTGGCAGTATAGTTATTATAAGGCACAGAGAACCATTTAGCACTAATACATTTGGGAAAAAAAGATTTAATCTAAGAATACAATTTTACTGTGCAGGTAGAAAAATCTTAGCTTTCACCTTTACAATATAAAGAAAGAAACACACATTATTTTTCTTCCAAATTGCTTTCATCTTCCTTATCAAATGAGAATCAGAATCCAAACAGATACACAGACACAGACAGAGACACAGACAGAGACAAACATACACCTGGTATATATCTTTGGCATTCCTTCAGAGATGTGCCAGTTCATACTATTAAATAGTATTTAATATTGTATTAAATACACAAGCACAGAGACTTTCATTCCTGTAGTCAAGCTTAAAGTTTCTCCCAAAGACACCACAACTACCTCAAGTCAACTTTGTTGCAAGTCCCATAATCACTGTGGTGCCTGTTAAGAATTCTAGAAAATCAAGGCTATTACTGATTCCTGTGTGATGTTCATTTCCAGTGTTCATAGTTTTCTTACCATCATTAAGCCTTCAAAAGGCTTCAGAAGTTCAGAGTTTATCATGTGATTAACAGAATCAAGAAAAAAAAAAGCCAAGAGGGATAGTTGATGCTCATAAATTACAAACTTTGCCTCAAGGTCAAGGAAATTCAGGCTTCCCTCTGCCTAATGGAGTTCAAGCCTTTCATGTAGGCTACATTCAGACAGCATCCCCTTTGCAATCCATTTTCCCTTTCTTATAGGACCTGCCCACTCCCTGGAGATTTAACAGCTGCTCAATGGGGATAATTCAATTTAGTCTTTATAGCCTGGTTTGACTACAGGATGATCTTCCACATTTCAGAATGCAGTAAAACTAACAGCTTAAAGTAGATATAAAAAATACCTAGCTATTCTTCCCAAAATTCACCATCCTGTACTAATACAGCTCCATATAATAAATAATCAGAAAGTAAATGGGCCATTGAAGTATGTGTGTAGTAGCTGTAATATGGATTACTATACACATAATACAGGAAGCATATTGCCTTGATAGCTCCCTGAGCATGATTAATTTCAAGCTCTGTGCTCTACAAGAAATGATGCTTTCTTATGACCTTTATTTTGTGAGTGTGAGATTCACCCCCCCCCCCTTTTTGACACAAGGAGAATAACATGATTATTTGGTCATTAGCTGGCTCCCATTCTCTTCGTGTAGGGATTCAAATGATCTTTTTTTTTTATACCAACATAAGAGCTCAGCTCTGAAGAGATAGTTAAGTCTATAAATTGTTTAATTTGTAAGCACAAGGATCTGAGTTTGATCATCAGAACCCACATGAGGGAAAAAAGGAAACCAACCAAACAACCAAACAACAACAAAACAAAACAGTTAAAAATGGTGGAATAAGTCTGTAATTTCAGTGCTAGAGAGATGGAGACAGGAAGATCCCAAGTCTGGTTGGTGAGTTTCAGGAGAGTGCTTTTCAAACAAAAAAGTGGACAGTGCCTAAGAAGTGCCACTCAGAATTGTGCTCTGTCCTACACATGTGTGTACATGCATTGTCATGCAGATCCACACACAACACAAAGGACTCATGTTTCTTTACTTGGTCTTCCATTAAAGAGGAGAGCAATGCCAATAGCTAAAAACAAGTCTGCAAGTTTCATACAATTAGCTTTGAAACCCATTGATCAAGTCATATCATTTATACATGGCTGTCTCCAAGTAGCTGAAGTCAAAGCATTTCATGAACAGAGGCCAACACTAAATACATAGCATGACCTCTCAGCCACATTGCTAACGTTGCTGAAGGATAACAATGTTCCTTTCCATTTATTCTAGACAAGATTTAATGGTCTCCTAACCAGAGTTCCCAAAAGTAGCTCTCTTGGCACTTTGGTCAGGAGTGTGAGTACAGAGGTTCCATGAATCATTCAGCTATGCAGCTTTGGGAAAGTGACCACAAACTGGTGCTCTCTAATGAAAAGTGGTAGAATTATGGTACCTCCTTTTAAGTGCCAATACAATTCTTAGTCAACAGGGGATATCTGAGTACCTGGCATCCTAGGCTGTTGAGTAAAACATCCTGCAAACTTCTATTCAGCTGAAGTTGGTTTGTGAGCCAAGCCAATACTAACTTGCCATTTTACACAGTGCAAGAATGGAGTGACATATAGTTTCCATGCCTTTGACTGAATCTGAATTGCAGTTTGCTCCGAACTGCATTAGTAACAAAGTGGTTTTGAGTAGCCATATTATCAAGTAGCCATATACAATCTCATCTATCTCTTTCTCTTGGAGAAATATAATGATCACTCTAAACTTGACTTGACTAAATGATTGGCTCTTTTAAAACAAGACTTCTTGGAACAGATATATAAAAGATATTTTCTGGGGGACTTGGGTAAATTACACATATAAATGAGCAGGCAGTGAGCATTTGTGAAGTTTGTCATTATTTGTCACACCAAAGAGACTACAAGGTAAGTGTGCAAATGTATGGGAGCTTGCAGGCATTTGTGTACACACACACACACACACACACACACACACACACACACACGAAGGACAGTAAACTTTGTTTAGCTTCCTATGACCCAGATACCCATCAAAGTTGCTCAGAGAAAACTACCTTCTGCCTAGTAGAGCCTATAATCTCTTCAGCTTGTCCTTAGGATTGTTTCAGCTCTGTGAGTGTTCTCTGTGATAAGTGATATGCTCCCTTAACAATGACTGTCTTTCTCAGCCATTTGACCAGTCTGACATTCACATCACATGCCTCTCTGCTGTGTGTTTCTCAGACCTTGGGAAAAATGATTCCCCAGTTGTTAGATTCCTTAGCCTCACTTCCTTCCTTTCTTTGAGAAATTGAGATAAAATAGTTCAAGGTCAGATGAAGAAAAATGTGGCTGAAAGTTAAATAGTAATAAAATAAGTGAACAGTGGAATAGTCATTATCTTAATTCATTTGGGCAGCTGGGATAAAATTCCATAAAGCAGGTGGCCTATAAACAACAGTCATTTATTTCTGACAGTCCTGGAGGCTGGGAGCTTGGATTTCATATTGCAGCATGTTGAGTTCTGAGAGAGTCGGCTTCTGGGTTCAGGGTATTCTACCTTCAACTAGGCCTTTATGGAGTAGAATGTCTAATCATGACCTAAGAAGCTCCTGCAAGGCCTCCCTTTTAAAGTCATCACTTTAATGTTTCAAGAGTCCTTAGGGTCAGAGGCTAGCCCCTGAGAATCCTAGCAAGCCAAGTACAGACATCTATTTTCAGTAAGTCAATTAAGTTCAATAAATCAAATAAAACAAGTAATAGTGAAAAGTTGAGAAACATTTACTCAATGTGGCCACATTGGAATGAGGAACAAGGAAGACCAGTGGTCCCCAAGTCCACCTTTTGGATCCTGACATGGAGTTTAGTTATACATACAGTGGAAGAGGTGTTCATGGCTAAGTGGTCCCATCATTAACTCATTATTGTCTGAGTTCCAGCCTTTCCCACACAGGGGCTTGATAAATTGTCAGCACTCTGTGAGATCCCATCCTAGAGACAGTTCCTCATTGGTGTGGCCTCATGTCAGTCTTTTCCTTCTTCTGGCATGAGAGTTCTAGGAAGAATTCCAGTTTCTTAGGATCCATCTTAAGTAGTCTGATGACCAAAGGGAGCATCCCAGAGTCTAGAACATGGTCATTGTTGCAGGACTATTACATTTTGGATTGCATTTCAGTGTAGAAATTTCAATGAATGCAAGAATTCAAAATTCAGAGGTAATCTTCCCTTCGAATGACCTTAATTTAATGTTACAACATTCTTCTAAGGTAACCAGCTCTTCTGAGGAAACAATTACCTGAAACTATTGAATCAAAACTTCTTGAAGAGGACTGTAAAATAATTTCTATGAATGTAAAAGAGAAATTTTATTTATTATTATTGCTATGGGTATGTGTGTGGTGTATGTAAGATGCACATGTGTACCATGGCATACATGTGGATGTTACAGGATGTCTTAGTTGGTGTTGTATTGCGGGGAAGAGACACCCTGACCATGGTAACTCTTATAAAGGAAAATATTTACTTGGGGCTTGCTTGCAGTGTCAGAGGTTTAGTCTAATATTATTACAATGGGAATCATGGTAGCACACAGGCAGACATGGTGCTGGAGAAGTCACTGAGAATCTTCATCCAGATCCAGAGGTAGCAAGAAGAGAGAGAGACTCTGGGCCTGGCTTGGGATTTTAAAACCTCAAACCTGCTAGTGACACACCTTCTCCAACAAAGACCACACCTACTTCAACAGACACACCTCCTAATCTTTCCCAAGTAGCATCACCCCCTGATGACTAAGCATTCAAACATATGAGCCTATGAGGGCCATTCTTATTCCAACCAGCACACAGGACAACGTTCAAAAGTCAGTATTCTTCTATCAGTAGAGGCAGGCTGTCTCTTGTTTCTGCATTCTGTTTACTACAGTCTAGCTTGCCTGTGACTCTTCTGTCTTGTCTTTGTTATAAGAGTGTCAGGATTACAGATACATACTAACACATCCAGTGTTTACATGAATCGGAAGACATGAACTCTGGCTTCATGGTTGTGTTGTAAGGACTTTTAGCCACTGAGTCACCTTATATATTTCTTTCTTTTTTTGTTTTTCGAGACAGGGTTTCTCTGTGTAGCTTTGCACCTTTCCTGGAACTTGCTTTGTAGATCAGGCTGGCCTCGAACTCACAGAGATCTGCCTGCCTCTGCCTCCCGAGTGCTGGGATTAAAGGCATGTGCCGCCACCACCCAGCCTTATATATTTCGTAAAGAAAATGAAACCTATGTAGAACAGAACACCAAAAAAGCAGAAAGCAAAGCACCATGCTTGTCTGTATGGATTTCATTTTCACATGTAAATATATATTTTACAAAACATAAGACTATACTTTATTGACACTATAAAATATGGTGTAGATGGTGTGTGTGTGTGTGTGTGTGTGTGTGTGTGTGTGTGTGTGTGTGTATGTGTGTGTGGTATATGTTGGGGTGGGGGGTGAGGGTGTCTGTGCAGTGCATACCAGGAGTCATATTTCCTTTCAGTGAGGTGATGTCTCACTGAACTTAGAGCTCACCATCAGCAAGCTCCCAAGATGTCTGTCTTTCTTTTCCCAGTGTCAAAGTTATAAGCATATGCTATTATGCCTTGTTTTTTTGTCGAGGTTCTAGGAATCTAAGAGCTTCTCCTGTATGTGGGACAAATAACTATCAGCTAAACCTAGGCTAAAAGTCTTATTTTAAGGCTAATTTTTTTGCTTCAAATATTTTCAATATCTTCAACATTTTATTAAAAGTTTTAAAATATGTTTAAATATTACTTAATATTGCTTATCTGTTTAAATATTTCACTGGTTCATCTTTATTTCATTAAGAGTCAACTGCTTGAAGTTTTGGTTATTTATGTTTCTACTGCCAAAAAAGTTGAAAAAGCTACCATGATTTGGAACAATTTTCTGAAATTTTAAACAGTTGAATGAAAATGAAAACTATTGGGTCAGATTTTTGTTGTTGTTTTGTTTTGGTATTTTGAAGCAAAATCTTGCTATATAGGTGAATCTGGCCTGCATTCACCTGCCTCAGCTTTCTAAGGCTGGTATCAGAAGAGTGTGCCTTAATGAAAATTCAAAGTTTTTACTAAAGCTGCACAGTTTAAAGTCTGCATTAAGTTCTCTGCCCACCCCACAGCATATATGAAGGCCTGCTTATCTTGCCAGATGTGCATGGCACTGTCTAGTCTTTTGAGGATCTAAAGAAATTTAAGGGAGTAGACATAAGGGAAGAATTACGGTGCAACTATTTGAGAGATGGAGACAGGAGGATCAAGAGTTCCAAGAGACCTGGCTCCATAATAAGGAGGAAGCCAACCTGGCCTTCATGACGGCCTGTTGGAAAGAAAGGAAAAAGAGAAGAGGGGAGAGAGAAAGAGATGAATGTAAAGAAAGGAATGGAAGAGTTTTGACAAATGGAGACTAGAATCAGCTGAGTTTCTAATGTTTTCTGCTAACAAGATAAGCACATTACTCCTTCATTTTACCCCCTACCAGAAGAGCAGACATGGCCTTTTCCTTTGGAGACATGTATTTCAGAAAGCTAGCTTATAGAGAAGGAGTAACAGATTGGGATGCCACTACAAGACAGACAATAAACAGAGAGGGATGATGATGGACCTGGGGCCAGATTGGGGCCTCTGTCCCGGACACATCTGTGCGAGCAGGTCTAGAGCAGTCATTCCCATCCATGCTTTACATGAAAGGATAGTTAATAGTCAGGGCCAGTGAACGCCAATGATGAGCAGTTGGGGACACTGTCATTCACAGTCTGCTTTATTCTCTTCTGGAAAGCACGATATAGTCAGCTTTCATCCATTTTTATTATACGTCATTTTTTCCTGAGGTGCTATACGACTTTCAAATCCAAGTGGAGGGATAAATAAACATTCACCAATATGTGCAAACAAGGCTGGACAGATCCATGAACGACAATGCTCAGCTGGGTATTAGAGATCAATAAGACATTTCAAAAATGGCCCTTGTTATTGGACAATCACTTAGAAATCTCTCCTGGGCAGTTTTTGAGATGGAAGAGCATGAGCAGAATCGTTGCCTCTGGTAAGACTATGTAAGGTGTAAACAAAGAGTAGGGTGTCTAGCCCACCTCATTCCTCTCACACACCTCACATACCAGACACATAAGTGCCAGGCTCCTCCTCCTAACCAAATGCAAAGGCTGAGAATCCTGTGTGAGAGATAAAGTGCTTCCCAAGAAACACCGTCCACTCTTCCCATAGCTCTCATACTCCTCTTAGGTAAACGGAAGTTTCTGTCCTGAGCTTTGAAGAGCAAGTGTCTCCCAGATAGTTCTTGGCAGAGAGAAAAGTCTCCCAAGCAGGGGAGTGGCATGCACAAAAGCCCAATATCGGGGCAGAAGCAAAAAGGTGTCAAGGGCTGGTGGGATGGCTTGGTGAGTAGAGAGACATGTTGTAAAAGGTGACATCCTGACTTGCATCCCTGGGATCCACACAGTGGAATGAGAAAACTAATAACTGTGTGTTTTACCTTGACCTCCATATGTGTGCTCCCCATGACAAGTTAAGAAATGTTTGATGATGTTTGAAGTCTAGAAAGTCATTGTGAAAAAACCCCAGTGTGTCCTTTAGGACATAGGCTAGTGTGTAGTGAGGGAAGTATCCGGAGTAGGTAACCACGTGGCACCAGTGGCGAAGTACTTTGCTACTCAACCTAGGTGCTACTTCCTGGGAAACCTGAGTCCAGTTGACAGAAAGTAGCTGGGACTAGGAGATAGTTCAGTTTGTAAAACACTGGACTAGCAAGCCTCAGGACCTGGGTTTGCTCCCCAAAGACAACTGAAAGCAAGATGTTGTAGCATGCACCTTGTAAGCTTGGCACACCAACAATGAGACAGGAGGCTGAGATGAGAATCAACCAGAAGCTTGTGGGCCAGCTAATCAGGATTAGATAGCACAAAAGAAGTAATAAGAGAGATCCTACCTCCAACAAAGTAAGAGAGAATTAACTCTCAGCATTTTCATTTGATCTCCATATGTGTTCTGTGGCATGTGAACCAGCACACACACACACACACACACACACACACACACACACACACACACATTCATCAGGCATACACACATACACTATGTATTCATGATAATAATATTTTTTGATTTGTTTTGGTTTTGGTTTTGGTTTTGGTTTTGGTTTTTCGAGACAGGGTTTTTCTGTGTAGCTTTGCACCTTTCCTGGAACTCACTTGGTAACCCAGGCTGGCCTCGAACTCACAGAGATCCGCCTGGCTGGGACCCGAGTGCTGGGATTAAAGGCGTGTGCCACCAACACCCGGCTTCAAGATAGTAATATTAAAAGAAGCAGGACACAGTAGCACATTCTGGTAGGAGGAGAGGTACTGATCTCAGCCGCTTGCTGGCTACCAGTCTAGTCTAACTGGAGAGAAAAACCTGTCTCACACAACCAGGTAATAACAATTGAAGAATGTTATCCTAGGTTGACCTCTGATCTCTACATGCATATGTGTATATACATGTACATGTGCACTCACAACTAGGCGTGTTCTCACACACACACAGACACACACACAGACACACAGAGGCATGCACATGCACACATTCACAAAGGAAAGGGAAGTTGTAAACTGCATGTGCAGAGCCCCTGAGCTTCCCACAGAGTAACAGTAATGGAGCGAAGGAACTTTTCTTATTCCCCACAGTGATCCCTGGAAGTCAAAAGTAACAAAGTCAAATATAACAAATAATATCCAGTATAACAAGTAATATTCAGTCAGCTGATCAAAGAAAAAATTTAGAATATTGAAGTTGGTTATGAAAAGTTCAGCTAAGAAGGGTGACTTTGGCACTGAAATTCACAAATAAACTCCTAATCATTTTTTATTTGAAAATATGTATTTAAAATCATGGGATCTTAGTACCTACTACTGAATTATTGGCAGCTCTCAGATTCCAGGAGAAGAAGAAGTATAATATCCAGCTGTGTACCATCTGCTGAACCTGCTAGACTGATAGATAATTCCAAACACATGGTCTCAGTTAGGCTCTGGAAAATAAAAACCAAGACAAAAACTCATGAATATAGAAAATATATTTTCAGGAAAACATCAGGGCTGGCAGGAGTGTGAGGGAAGTAAGGGAGAAGAGTGGCCAGAACACAGTATATATGTGTATAAAAATCACACAAAAAATTTAAAAATTGAATTAAAAAAATATAACTAGAATCCCTAGATGTCTAACAGAAAGAAGTGTAACACAAAGGGAGTCATGTTCATAGTCATGATTTCACATGGTGCTGGACACACTTAGAAAATACAACATGTCTCACTAATGTGTTAGAAACCAACTCCCAAATCCAGGTCCGATATGATTAGGGAAACCTGAGATTATCTAACTTTGTCATTGCAGATAGGCTATTAAGCAACGAAGGAGCCACTATTGCTTCATTTATGAGCCCCGTGATTCAGTGCCTTAAGAGCACTTCTTGGTTAAAATGTCGATGTCCTCTGTAGGTGTTCTGGTATTGAAAAAACCTAAATGGCTGACTTCTCCACATGATTTCTGAGGTTGCAATTCTCACAAAAATCTCCTCACATTTCAACTAATGATTTTTCTAGGTAGCTTACCTTCCTCCTCCCAAAGCATTTGATTCCTGGAAAGTTCTGGCCACTGTTTCTCTAAGACCACAGCACCTTGCCACTGCTTGCAGGTCAGCCCTGGGGATTGCATTTCCCCTCCTGCTGGTGCTCAGTTCACTTCTACTCCACCCCTCTCCCAGATGCTGTAACAAGTTCTAAAATTTGCCTTCCTTCAACTAAGAAAGTAAGCCTGTTGAAATCTTTTCATTTTTGTCTACTCTATAGTAATAGAACCCAGCTGCTATGGATATTGCTCTGTATAAATAAAATGCTGATTAGCCAGTAGCCAGGCAAGAAGTGTAGGCGGGACAAGCAGAGAAGAGAATTGTGGGAACAGGAAGACTGAGGAGGAGATGCCAGCCTGTTGTCCAGGGAGCAGCATATAAAGGCATGAGGTAAAGCCACAGAACACATGGCAACATATAGATTAACAGAAATGGGCTGAGTTTAAGTGGAAGAGCTAGTCAGTGGTAGGCCTGAGCTAATGACCAAGCAGTTTAAGTAATATAAACTTCTGAGTGATTATAAGTGGGCTGTGGGACTGCAGGGCTTGGCAGGACCTGGAGAGAAACTTTCCAGCTACACACAGCAGCCAAATAAATGCCATTAAAACAATAATAACTTAAAGTTTAAAAGTAACCAGTTGGGGCTGGGGAGATGGCTCAGGGGGAAAGTGCTTGCTGCCCAAGCGTGAGAACCACACTCTGGACCTGAACTCATGTAAAGCTGGATGGAGTGGCATGCAAGTACCAGTGTTCCCAAAGAGAGATGGGCGGCAGACACAGGGGAATCCTAAGAGTTTGTGGGCCAGCTATCATGATGGAAACAGCAGTGAACAACAAAAGAGAACTGGCTACAGATAAGGTAGAAGCTGTGCTCTGACCTCTACAGGCACCATGATGCACAGACATACCCATAAATGACACATACATATGGATCAAAAACATGGCTGAATGAATTAAGGCTTGTCTCCATAAGCTGCAATTGATGTTGGCACCCAAAGTCTCTTATCCTGATAGATGTTGGAAGTAGGACATGCTCTGAATCCCACCATTCATGGCAATGACATGACCACTATGGGTGCTTATAAATACAACATGTCTGCATAGAACACCCTGTGGTTTGAACTCAGTTCTGCAGCATCCTCAGCAACCATCCCCACTAAGAGAAAGATCAAACAGCTCTAACTCAAAAGACACCTCTAGTTTTCTAGGCAGGTTTTGGTGAATATTCCTAATATTCTGTGAAAATGAACATAATAACCCTCCAATCTACAGCAATGCTGAAGAAGTATTTCCAGGTCTTCAAGAAAGTAGAAAGCAAGTGTAACTTTGTCAGATTTTTAGCTCAGTGTACTGGTTACCAAAGCCCAGCAATACTAAAAGACACCTTTTAAAAACAAAGCACAAACATGGTTTTACCTACTGTGTATACAGTGTTTGTCAATGCTGGCCTTAGTAGAACTCTTTACAATCCTAATAGCTCTGATGGGAGGGAGGAGGTTGCCACAGTTCCTGAACATGCTAAGAATCTGGGGCTCACCCTGCTCAAAGAACTCTGAAAAGTGACACACACACACACACACACACACACACACACACACACACACACACCTAGTGCCACTCAACAATCAGAATATTGGTTCAAAATTTAAACTAATATGCACTAAAAAAGATTCATTTCTTTTTATTTTATATGTATGGGTATTTTATCTGCATGTGTGCCTGTGAACCATGCCACAGAAGCCAAAAGAGGGCTTAGGTCTTCTGAAACTGGAGTTACAGATGATTGTGAGCTGCCGTGTGGGTCCTGGGAACTGAATCCAGGTTCTCTGGAAGAGCAACCACAGAGGATTTTAACCACAAATTCATGTCTCCAGCAACTCCTAACATTTAGCTTACACAAAATGCTACTGCTTAATGATTGCATAGTTAAGCAGAGAAAAGCATGATGTGCATTTTTATCAGGTAGACAACCAGTCACATCTTACAGATATCAATTTTCTAATCTCCTCTCCTGTGTACATGCGTGTGTGTGTGTGTGTGTGTGTGTGTTTACATGTGTCTAGGTACACATGTTTGAGTGTGTATGAGTATATGAAGACCAGAAGTCAACACAGGGTCTTCCTCTATCACTCCACACATTTTTTGAGACAATGTCTCTCACTGAGGCTGGAGTTTATTACTGGAGCTCGACTGGCCTGCCACCATGCGCTGATGATCCTCCGACGGCTCTTTCAGTGTGACAAATACAGACACACACTTGGCTTTAATGTGGGTGCTGGGAATCTGAACTCAGGGCCTCGGCCCGATCCATGAAACACTTTACTCACTAAGCTGTCTTCTTAGGCCCTCCGTTTCCTTTATAGAAGACTATTTTAATACCTTCTGTTTTTTCTAACCAATATATGTTCTTAGGAATTTAGATATCTAAAAATTAGAATCCAGATTAGACTAGCAATTAGATATAATTTAGTATCTCCCAAGTATTCCATCAACCATATATATATATATATATATACATATATATATATATGTGTGTGTGTGTGTGTATGTATATATGTATATTTATACATACATTTATTTATAGATATATTTATATATACTTATAAGTGTATGTATATTTAATATATATTTCAATTTTGGGAATAAATCAAATGGGCAACTCTGTTAAATTTTGTTTTGCAGCTGAGAAGAATGAGGTTACTCACATTAAATTCAATCATCTAAAATACATTAGTGTAAGAATGCACAACAGATCAAGTTTTTATCACTGGTATCTTAGTTTGGATTTCTATTGCTGTGAAGAGACGCCATGACCACGCAACTCTTATAAAGAAAACATTTAAATGAGGGTGGCTCGCTTACAGTTTCAGAGGTTCAGTCCATTATGATCATGAAGGGGAGCATGATGGTGTGCGGGCAGATGTGGTGCTGGAGCTGAGAGTACTACATCTTGCAGTCAATGATAAGTTTACTTATTCTCACCCTGAGTGAAGCTTGAGATTGCAGAGCCTGTCCCCACAGTGACTCACTTCCAACAGAAGGTGTGACCCATATTAAAGGTGTGCCCTTTAGCCTCAAGGTCTGGATTATTGGTATGTCATCTAGCCTCCTCTAAGGAGATCACACTTCCTCTAACATGGCCAAACCTCCTAATAGTGCTTACGGGGGCCAAGTACATTCAAACTGCCACAACTGGCCCCTCATTTTTAATTTACTTTAATTTTACTGATGTTGGGCATTGAACCAGGGCCTTATTCATGGCTAGATGTGTGCTGTCACTGAGCTATATTCCCAGACATGTTTCCGGTTGACTTCAAACCTGAGCTTAATTTCTATGGCATCTTTTATTCAAATTTGACATTCTGTTCCAATCAGTGTTTTAAAACCTTAAGTAAAATAAAACTATCATGTAATGGTGATTGATACATACCCAAGCAACATTCTTTTGTAAAGGGAGAAAGGGTCAGAAAACAGCCCATTGCAAATAGGTGTTGCACAGTCAGTACTTAGGTAAAGTTGCATTGCAATGATTACAGGAAGATGAAGGGAATACCTTTGCACAGTATTAAGAGATCCTGGGGACTAGAGAAATGCTCAGTTAAGTGATTGACTTGAAAGGATGAGGGTATCTATTGAGCTTGATACCCAGAATCCACATAAAAAGATGATTATGGCAGTGCCCATGTATAATCCTAGTGCTGAGGATAAAGCAGAAGGTAGCAGGATCACTGGTAAGACCTGCCGGTGAGAGAAAGCCTGTCCCAAAGTCAAAATGGGATGCTCCTGAAGAATGACACATAAGGCATTCTCACATCAATGCTTGCAAACACAGGCACACACATATATGATCACTCATACGCACAGGTACATGAACACACAAATATGCATGAAATTAAGCACACCTGACTTAATGAACACATGTACAAATGAACACAACAAGCACACACATACATGAACACACACATTACACACAGCACACACATACATGAACACACACAAGCACACATATACATGAACACACACATGCACATACATATATGAACACGTGCACAAAGACAGTCTCAGCACAGTTGAGCTCCTCATGGCATAAAGACAGATGGTGTTTGGTGCGTCCCTCTACTGACACTGTCTACTTCCTTGATTTAGCAGAGTGATGTGTCCTCCATGGACAACACCATGTGCATCCGTCAGAACATAGGGATTCTTCCCTGGTTTAGCACTGGATAGCTAGTTGATTCAACACCATCACTTTCACAATTAACTTACTTTATCCTAGTCTTGTCTATGATAAAGCTGCAGATAGTGGGGTGGAGAGCTGACTCCGTCATAAAGTGCTTGAGTTCACTCTCCATGTAAAACAAGCTAGGTGTGGTGATGTTGGCTTGAAATCCCAGCACTGTAGAGACAGACAGGAGACCCTGGGGCTTGTAGCCACACAGTCCACATAATTAATGAATGCCAGGAACAGTGTGAGGCTCTGTCTCAAAAAAAAAAAAAAAAGGGGAAATCTACTCAGAAAGATAACTGAATATTGAGGTCTGCTTCCTTGTGCACATGTACCTGCATATAATCACACACATGCACACACACACGTATATATTCATATGCATGCACCTATACATATGTAATTATTTTTGTCCCTAATCCAAGAAAAGTAGTTTAGAAGAGAAACTACAATTTAAGTATGGTGGTTCATGCCTTCAGGAGGCTGAAGCAGAAGGATTCTCATACATTTAAGTTCAGTGGGCTACAGTATGAGACCATGTCCCAAAAATAAACCAGAAAAACAAAATAAACCCCAAAAGAAACCATAAAATACACCCTTCCACTAGCACCCCTGCCACTGCAATTTGGTCATTACTCATGTGTTTTCCTCTTTGATACTTTCATATACATGACTGAAAGATTCAGGGCATGCACCACATGCGCACAGTATTTTTGGAGGCCAGAAGGAGCAGAAGATCCCTTGGAACTGGAATTACAGTCATTTGTGAGCTGCCATATGGGTGCTAGGAATCGAACCCAGGTTCTCTGGGAGAACAGCAGTGCTCTTAACTACTCAGTCATCTCTCCAGTCCCTGCTTCATCCTTTTAAATGTGTTGAAAATATAGAAAATGTTAATTACAACAATGATTGATTCTGTTACTAAGTGAAACCCACCTTTGAGAAAATCCATCAGATTTTTATTCTTTTTTTCCTAATAGGAATGCATACTTATAGACTCATATGTACAATCTGCATTCAGTTCATTCAATTTGATATTATATATATTTTTTATTTTTCCTTAGCTATCACTGTTTCATGTAGCAAAGTAGCCTATCACTTGCATATATAAGTATTTACTTAACCTTTCCTGTAATTTTAGATGCAGTTTTATTTTACTATAAATAATAATGTTTAGTTTATAAATTTTCATCAAGTTTCTTATTTCTTTAGAACAAATTTCTAGAAGTGAGAGGGGCATGTCTAAAAGAGTATAATACTTTAGAACTTCTTAACTTATATTCCTGAATAGCTTTATTCTGTTTGATAATAGAAATTGAAGAGGACTCAGAATAGAGTTTAATCTGATTCAGATCTTATATGATAAGTTCACGTACTGACGCATCATAAAGTAGAAGTCCTATTAGTGTACAGTTTTTATAGCATCAGCTAAATACATTTAATTAACATTAAAAAGAAATTTCCAGGATAAAGTTGCTTTTGCTAATCTTCTAATTTAAAACTAAGTTTCTTTAAATTTAATCGTGGGTCTATTTTTCAATCTCTCCCTCCATCTTCAAATCCCCAAATCTTCTCTGGATTTTGTCTTACAATGAAGGTGAAAGTTATTTGAAAACATTAAATGCTTTGATAGGAATTTTGCTTTTAGCGCCCCAGAGGGAAAAAAATGCAAAATATAGGCTCTAAACTGGAGATGTCAATGGCTGGGGAATCAAAACAGAGTCTGAAGCCCCAGCTTTGGGAAGAGATTTGTGACAGGAAAGAAGTAGCAAAGACAAAGGTGAACCAGGGGACTGTGGAGCTGTAGAGTCTGTAGAGTACCTGCCATTCAAGTGTGAAGACCCAGGGTCAGAACCCAGCACCCATGTAAAAATCTGGACATGATGGCATGTGCCACCAAATCTAGCTGAATTGGTAAATTCCAGGTTCTGGGACAGACTCTGCCTAAAAAAACTAAGGTGGAGTGTTTGCAAGATGAGTTAGTGTCTAGAGGCTTGCTATATGAGTTCTGTTCTCACATCTCACTTAGTAGAAGGAAGCAAGGAAGCAACTGACTACCACAGCAACTTGTTTTCTGTTCTGACCTCAATGTGTGATTTATGATATGCACATACACACACACACACACACAGAGAGAGAGAGAGAGAGAGAGAGAGAGAGAGAGAGAGAGAGAGAGAGAGAGAGAGAGAGAAAGAGAGAAATCTAAGACCAAAGGCAGTACCTAGTTTCTGTGAGCCTCTCTTTGCTGGATCTGTGACTGGCAAGACTGACAGACCAGAGGAATGGATTACAAGGAGGACTCTGTTCCCCTTATTACTTTGCACATTGGTGGAGCTCTCCCTACAATATCACAGATATTTTTCCATTAGATGTCCTTTAGTTGAACCTCTGAAGAGCCTGATCTCTAAGCTGAATACCTCCTTTTACAGAAACAAAGCATTAGCATCCATTGTATCTGGATGCCAAGCACCCTGGTTTTTTTTGGGTGGGGGAGCTGAGGATTGAACCCAGGGCCTTGTGCTTGCCAGGCAAGTGCTCTACCACTGAGCTAAATCCCCAGCCCTGTTTTTTGTTTTTGTTTTTGTTTTTCTCAAATTATAATGGACACCTTTCTGGTTTATGTTTCATTTTTGCTTCTTCATCCAAATTCTGCTCCCAGCTCGACTCACTCCTAGTTGTCTACAAAGCTCAAGTCAAAAGAAACTTCCTGGAGCCCTGTTACTTGCTGTCCCAGAAAGATACATTCCACCCGCATGGCTCTTGACCCCAGTGGTGATTGGATAATCTCTGAGCCTCATTCTGTTGCTATGCAAACTTAAGGTGTTCAATGTCTAAGCATGACTTTCTTCAGACTTCTGTTCTTAGCCAGCAAACCAAGCTTGACCTGGAATAAGCTGCTTATAGACATCTGTTGAATAAATAAATGAATCTATGAAGGAGCCTATTATTCTCCCAAACATGAAGAGGAGCCTTAATTTGAATCGGTGCCCTCTCTGAATTTGTAAATCAAGAAGCACTCAGGCAGTCTTTCCCTACAATTGCTGGTGGCATGCCAGTCACGCTGGCTAGTTTTCAGATAAATCAAATTAGAAATGGTTATAGTTGTTTTGGAAAAAAAAAATCAAGAACTGGCTTTGAAATCTTTCCTCACAAATGAGATTGAATCAAGATCATTTTTTTCTTAGCTCAGAAATTGGTTTTCGCCTGGTGCTTCGTGACTGAAGCTCAGCCTTGAACTGCTGGTTTTATTTTTTACCCAGAAGCATGTTGTAGTGGTTGAGGGATGATTAGAAACACAACAAACACCCATACTGATCAGTCTTTGTAAATAACTGTTCAGCACAGTGATGGAACTCTGTAAATAGCCCATCTAACAAAATCTAAAATCAGTCAAAGTAAGAGAAACCTCAAGCTGGATCTGCTTTCTTGGGGCACAGGAGTGTCTGAAAAATTAGAGTTGAGGGCTGAGAGATGGCTCAGCAGTTAGAATGTGTATCACTCTTGCAGAGGACCCGAATTTGTTTCCAAGCACTCACATCAGGTGGTTCACAGTAGAATGTAACTAGCTCCAGGGAATCCAGTGCCTTCTTTATGCCTCCATGGGTTCCTGCATTTATGTGTACACACGCATACACACAATTTAAAAAAATCTTAACAAAAGTATGTCAGCCACACCTGAGTTATCACCTCCAATCAGAGCCAAAAAAAGGTGGGCAGGAGGTGTCTCCATATTTCATTTTGATTAGATTTGGGGCATTCCACCATAGTTACTAGTCTACTTAAACATAACCTTAGCCCACTCTGATTTGTGACCTTGAGCTTTTTTAAAATGATGACTAGATTCATTATCCCCTTGTGTTATTGCAAGGTGACTCCAGTCCAGCCCAGGGTTTTATTACTAAAAATGATCAGTGTTTGAATGGTAAAATTGTTGTGGACATATCAGTGAGTCGCAGTGCATTTAAAAAGTTTGCAAGCTCATATGTCCCAGGCCAGAGAGTTAGGCCAGAGACACATGATTAGAAATAGGAATGAGAATGCTTTATGAAGAAAGGAAAGTGGCTGGTGAACTGAGAGTAAAGCCCTGAAGCACTAGGCCATAAGGCCACAAGGCCACAAGGCCACAAACAACACTTCATAGAATATTTATGTAACTTCACCATGCCCATGTTTATATATATTCTGGGTTTCTCTTGAGCCTAATCTATCTGTAGAGAATGGTTTCTTGACTTTTATTGGCCAATTGGCTTATTTTATATTCTATTTTTGATGTTTCCCTCTCTAGTTCCTATACTCTTGCCATGAAATGAAGCTCCCAAGGCAAAAGCTGGTATCAGAGATGGTTGAACAAACAGTCCAACTGAGAATGACTAAAGATTAATGATTTGTCTCTCTAGCTTTTATTTATAGTTTATATCCAGGTTATCATTTAAAGCAAGGGATATGATAGTTTTCTCCCTTATTTTAAATATTTATTTATGTATTATATGTCATCAGTAATTATATATTGCATAATTACATATGTGTATGAGTATATGCACATGTATTTGTGCAGATCTATACACATGTTCAAAGACCAGAAGAGCTCATCTTATGTCCTCCCTTTTACTCTTCTCCAATTCCTTTGACTAAGCTTCTCTTTGAACCCAGAGCTTGTGCTTTCTCAGCTTGGCTGGGAGTCAGAAAGGCCCAGCACTCCTGTTCTTCCCACTTCAGAACTGAAGCTTCAAGCTTGTGTCAGACACCTGGCTTGTTACAAGATGCTGGGACACAAACACCACTTCTCACAGTTGTTCAGTGAGTGCTCTTAACCTTAATCTCTTCACCATCTTTCCAACCTGCAACATCATAGATTTCCAGACTCTTCCATGGGGTGTTTAATTTGAGTCACTAGTAGGTAGTAAATTGATTTTCAGCTAGTGAGATGTTCAAGAAAAATGTACTTACAAATCCAAAACTGTGCCAAAAATTTGTAAAGGATAAAACAACTGCCCTTACTTGGGAATTCTAGATAAACTCTGTCAGAGATCATTTCAGTCATGACTCATGATTCACAAAGCCAACACAATTTGAAAAATAAGTAAGACCTTAAAAGTAGGTAGATTTCCAACATGGAGATGGGCCAAAGAGCCACACTAGTGGAAAGTTCAGTCAGCTATCTTTCACTGTTAAAGTTTAAGTAGTTCTATAGGTGTATAAACACAACTAAACTCCAAGTGCTAGCTGGGTCAGTAGGGTCCTCTAGGAAACAAACCTGGTGCAGAGAATGATAGAGATGATTTTAATTCATGTCTGGGCTCTACCATTATACACCTTATGGAAGGGCAGTGCCCTTTCTCAAAATGGGCACTCATCTCAGGACCTTTGGAAGGTTTCTGCACTTTGAAAAGTTCTTTCTTTTAGCACATATTCTTTGAGGGAGTCACAAGTAGAGAATTGCTCTATACCTTTCTTTGGAAGTTTCCTTCAGGCTTGACCTCTTATATCCCTGTTAAGACACTATTTTTAATTTACATAAAAGCATTGTAAATTTTTCAGGTATAAAATATGTTTGTCCCTAAGACACCTATAGCTTTATCTTTTAAGATTGATTTTGTTCTTTGATGATTTTAAACATGTAGATAATGCATTCTAATTGTTCTCTTCTTCACCTTTTTTAAAAATCTCTCTTCTATTACTGTCAAGCCCCATCGCTCCCCTACCTACCTCTTGTCTAGATTCATAGTTGTGTTTTGAAACCCATTTAGTTAGGGCCATGTGTGACCATTGACTTAGAAATATCCTTTGGAGCAAGGCAGGGTGATAGTGGGGATATAATTTGAGGCAATGCCTCCTCCCAGCCTGAATCTACTGGTAGAATATAGTTCAACAGTGAGAGGTAGGGTCTAGAGCCCATCCTCCATCTGTGCCTGGTTGCTGATGGGTCTATTCTTGTGCAAACTCAGTGCTGGCATCTGCAGCTGCTGTGAGTTCAGAACTGCAATGTCTGTGTCTTACACAAAAACCTTCACAGCCCTTCTATTTTCTGGCCCTTATACTCTTTCCCACTCCTCTCTTTTGTACTATTTCCTGAGCCATGGAGGAGACAGTAAAAGTGTTCTCTTTATGGCTGAGCAATCTTCCTTATTCTCAGGATCTGGTGCAGTTGTAGGTATCTTCATTCACCATTATTTACTGTAAGAAGAGGTTACTTTGATTAAGCATAAAAGTAGCATTTGCTTGTGGATATAAATGCAAATAATTTAGAGGTTAGTTTGATGCTATATCAATTTAGCTAAACATCAATACTCAGTTTTCCCTTATGGACTCTCACTTCCCTGGCCATGACTTTCTGATCAGGTTTACAGTAGCAGGAGTGAGTTAATTCCTGCTGTGTAGACCTCAAATCTAATCAGAAAGTGGTTACCACAGTGGTAACAGCAGTGACACTGATGCACAAGTGGACACATACAACCTTGTAGATTGGTATCATATTTCCTAAGGTTCATAGATGTTTAAGACTACAGATGACTTCCCCACCCCCACCCCCACCCCCAACAGCACACATAGCAGGGAGGAAGCTTCCAGCTCACTTCTAGCTTGATGTCTCTGTATCATGCAAATAAGGTGTTATTGCACTAACTTTGCCTGTGAAAAAAAACAAAATACCACTGAAAGCTTCTCCCTGGACCTTGAGTTTAGGCTGTTACAAAGAAATGGGCAGAGGAAGGAAGATGGACTCGACAGAGTTTTGCTTACCTTGCATTCCAGAGTACAACAAGGCTAATCTTTACTGGTAAAGTGTTGTTACTGTATGAATTCACTCTTATTTTATCTCTGTGCTTTTCAGTCTTTTCTGTTCCAAATGGGTACTGTTTAATTATAAAGATAAAAAATGAGTTCACAGTAATCTATTCTTTACAAATGTCTCTCAGAATTCTCAGTTCTACCAGCTCCTTGTCCCAGCTTAATAAGTTATGATATTTCTCACATATGCTGCAATCTGGCTGAAGTGCTGTTAACCAAGGAACCTATACTGCATGTTGGGTGCAGAATGTTCTGGAAATGTGAGTAGCAAGGGTGGAACCATAGCATCACCAGTAGAAGCACAATGTCTTTTCAGAGACATCCACTCAGATCAATCTCAAGAATTAGGGCTTCAGTGAGGAAAGATTTTTCAGGATGAGCCAATATGAGGCATAGTTGGAGACTTATTAAAAGTAGAAAGATGATACTCTGGAAAGATGATAAACTAGTAGCATAGGCATGGGATTCTCAAAGGCAACACATGCTTCCATATCTTTATATGTCCACATAGAGAATTATGATAGCTCTCAACTTACAATAATTTTATGAAGTGTATTATTTAGATTTATGAATCAGATGAAATACTAAAAAGAGCCCTCAAGGTTTTAAGTCATTTTGGTTGTAAGAAATTAGTTTATTTATTTATTTATTTATTTTGACATCTACAATTGAGAGTTCTGTAGGAAAATGTGCTTGTCACATTAAGCAATTTGGGCTTTATCAATGATATCAGGAGTTTCATGATTCTGTCTTCAGGAGAGAAAAATCAGACCTGTTTTCTTATCCTGAGTTGTAAACACATAAGCTGATGTCAGTGTCCACAGTGTCTCAGAGCAGCAACATCTTGCAAACTGATGCTTGTGTATAGAAGGCCAGTGCCAATGCGTTCGATTTATACTGAAGCCCCATCACACAGACTTAAATGGTCCCCAGTTCTCCCTATCAGAAGTTCTTGAACAAGAACTGCTGTCATGATATCCCACCCATCAATCATGAGGAAATCACTATAATTGTGTTATTACTACAAGATCTCCATTTTGATGAGCCCCTCTGCCACAGTTGAAAGCTTTTAGTTGGATGGATTTTATTGGATTTCAGTCAGCATTTGACACACTTCAGCTGTGATGGCAGAATGACCTGACTGTATTTGGAAGGAGAAGCTGGCTCAGAACTTGTACTCACTCTCATTGGTTTCCTCTGCTTTTCATTGTGTAGCCCCTGAACCAGCACCTTGCTAAGCTACTGCATATAATTCTCTCACTCCATCATCTCCAGTGAGGTCAGCCACCCTAATTCTCTATTAGAGTTCGGTATTAACCAAGCATTCTCCTGAGAAAACACTTTAGCATGGAGAGGGATGAGAGAAGGAATAGCCAGCCAGCTGGCTGTCACTCCCTGCTGAGGGCACTTAAAATACTGTTTCTTAAGTTTTATATGTTGTCTTCTGCTAATCTGCATATATCATTGGACTGGAAGAGAGTTTACTTCATAACGTGTGCCTGCCATGCAAGGGGGTCTGCATTCTATGGCATTCACATAAAAAGCTGTGTGTGGTATCATGTGCTTGTGCTGTCAGTACTGAGAGGTGAGGATAGGACAATATCTGGGGCTAATTGACCAACCAGTCTAACTGAATTGGTAACTCTCAAGTCTCAATGAGTGACTCAGTCTCAAAAAAAGGAGGGTATCACTCCCAAGGTGATACTTTATAGAAACTTTCAAACACACACTCATACACACACACACAAACACACACACACACACACACACACACACACACACACACACACACACATACATGTATATTCATGCACACACACATGAATGCTCACATTATCAGCCATACTGATTGATTATTGAATTCTTTCCTGCAGTGAGTCAGGAATTTGGGATGGAATCCTAATGTTCATTCTTTATGTGCAGTGTCACCCAAGGAAAATGCTTTTAGGATGTAAAGGCTTAATTAGATTAATTAATTAGATTTCTCATTGCCACAGTAGAAAGATTCAGATGTAACTCCTGCTACAAAGAAGAGATGTGACAAAGATGTGAGTGTTTAGTCTCCAAGAATGGGGAACCTGTGAGAATACTAGAACATCTGCTCCAACATCCTAGGTCACAATCAAGAAAACTCATGTAAGACCTGGGAAACACAGATGCATCAGACAGGACGAATATTACATGTGGGTTCTTTCCCCTTGAATTAAGCCCTGTGTTACCAATCTCCTAATACAGCAGGAAATAATGAAAATACCCCCCCCCCCAATGTGGGTTTCCTAGTAAATATTCATGACCAGAATTCAGTTCTGCCATAATACAGCATTCTCAATTTCTTCTCAAAATTTAAAGCATGATTGCTTTATATTCAGTTTCTAATGGCCCATTGTTAATAGGAGCAGATAGGGATTTAGAGGGTGCCTGCCAAGATTTCCTTGTCCTCATGTCCTAGCATAAATCATTGGACCAGGGACACAGAGAAACAGAAGAAAGACAGTTAAGTAAGAAAGGAAAAGCCACTGCTTAGAATGTGCATGGACATTACCAGAGAAGAAGGAACCTCAGTTGAGGAAAGGCTGCCATTAGATTGGCCAGTTGACAAGTCTGTGGGAGTATTTTCTTGATTGATGATTTGTATGGGAGCATACAAATCTGCATACTGCAGTTAGTATCATCCTTAGGCAGGCAGGTGGTCTTTGGTTCTTTAAGAAAGCAGGCTTAGCAAGCTATGGGTTGCACATCTCTAAGCAGCTTTCCTTAAGGGGTTCTGCCTCTGTTCCTGTCTCTAGGCTCCTGCATTGAGATTCTGACCTGACTTACTTACTGATGGACTGTGGGAAAAATATGTGCTCCAAAGCCCTGGGCCAGGCATCATTAACACCGCACCCCATTTTCTGGCATTTCTAGTACAATTTTTCTTTTTTACAAGCAACCCAGGTTAAGAAGGGTTTTTAATCTTTTTCTATCATCTGGCTTCTTTATATATATATACCTCATCTCTCTTCTCTCTCTCTCTGTCTCTCTCTCTGTCTCCATATACTTACTTTCTGTCACACAATTATATCCTTATACATTTGTCAAAGAGTAGCAGACAATTTTTCTAGAATGTTGTTTGAAATATGCAAATGTCTGCAGATAAAACACACCATTTGGAAGCCACCGTGGAAGTCAGGACTTGTGAGGCTGTGGGTTCTTACAAAGAACTCAGGTGTGAATGAAGAATAAAGGTCATAGGGAAATTGGGAGAGAACATGGGATGGTGGCTGTGAAATCTGGAGAGGTAACCTGTGGTAGAGGAATCAGGCCCCAAGTGCACTTTTGAGTCAGGTTGTCATAGAAACAATGCCAAGTGATAGATGACTGAGTTAAAAGCTTCATTTGCTGTTAGGGTGTCTTCACACTCTAGTAGGGATGATGTAACACACAAACAGGGCAGATGACAGTCCTTAGCAGTTAGGAACCCTGTGTTCTTTCCTGATTGGAGTTTACTCAGTATGTTAGCAAAGGGTTACAGGAGCCAGCTTCTCCTTCTCACCCAAGTGTACTGGCAAATGTGAAAATAAGTTTATTATTTCTTTTCCCTCGTTGCTATTTATACTAGTCAGCTTTCTTTCTCCATAGAACCAAGTAAGGGACACACACACGAGTGTAAACTTGCTAGAATCAGAGCCTATGAATGACAAGGTTGGCTCAGCTACCTTTCTTCAAGAGGCCAATTAAAGATACAAGTATTAGTTAAAAGCAGAGAATGGAGATCTATTTCCTGTGATCATGTTAGCATGAAGAGTAAAGAGGTCCAGTGTGCCCCTCAAATCCATCTGTAGGATCTTAATAAGAGGTTTAGATTTAAAAACAGGCAAGCATTATTCATAGTTAAGAGTATCTGCCCATCCTCAGTGTCTGAGCTGCAGTATCTCCTGCAACGTGGTCAGAAAAGTTGTCATAACTGTATAAAATCTCTTTCAGAGAGACAAGCTCCCACTCTGGCTGAAATTAACCTTCAGCCTTTTCTTTCTCTCATTCTTCAATTCCTCAAGGAGTTTCAGTTTCTTGGAGTCCATTGTTTAAATAGTTCAGTAGCCAAAGAGAGGAGTAGAAATTTCTCTTTCTTTTCTACCTTCCCACCAGGACAGTTACATACACACAAGACAGACTGATGTTGAAGTTGTTTATAATGAGTTTGACCACTGGATTATGGTGTCTAGGGAGTATCATGATCTGGTATTTCTTATCTAGATACCCTCCCAATAGGATATAAGCAAATGAATAAAGAAAATCTGTGATGTACCCAAGTCTGAAGTTTGAAAGTTGGGGAAACTGTCAAGCTGGGCTAGTGGGATAAGTCCCAGCTGACAGCTACAAAAGAGAAGAAGAGATACCCCAGATCAAGCAGGAAACTAGGTAGAAGGGAGTTATGAATACATCCTTCCTATGCTTTGTGTCATCATGGAATACTAAATGGATTAGATGGTATTCAACCACAATGAGAAGAAACACCTTAGTTCTGCTGTCTGATTCAAATGCCAGTCCCTTCTGTATTGAGAGCCACTGGTAGCAAAACACCATGGGAAAATACAGCAGTGACAACTAGTATTCAAAAGTCAACCTATCAGAACTAAGGGTTCTGCTAGAGGAAATCATCATGCAAGGTGTTATGGAATTACTGCCTTTTGAATGAATTGTCTGTCTCTTGTAAATTTCTTGTGCAATAACAGCTATGATTCTCCCCATTTACTGTGCATTTCCATGTTATATGTACATAAAATTTCATGATTGCATCTCAGATTTATGGGCACAACTCTCCTTATACATTTGGGGTAATTGGATAATTTCCCCCAACTGTGTTTATTTTTCATTAACAGAAATCTGCCGAGGGCCATTCTCTGGACAGAAGTATTTCAGCAAAGATACCTTTTTCCAAGGACAAAACTGCACATAGATAAACATTAGCTCCTCTCACCCACAGATAGAAAAAAGAACCACTAACAGTTAAATCCTCAACTTCTTAACTTCACCCTGGGTTATTTACTCAAGACCCTAACTTAAGAGATTTACAGCTCACATTCCTGGGTAAAGTTTTAGCCACCTGCTAGTTACTGAGTTAAGGTAGTTACTTCCCACTGACCCAAGGAGATTGCCTTCAAGGCCAGGCAGGTATAGGTGCCAAGCTTTTGTAGTAGGAAACTTAAAAGTTCTTGTTAATGAAATCAAACCCAAGGCAGGTTATTGGGGTGAATGCTGGAAGACCAGAGAAGCAGAACAAGCCACAGCTATCTCACCTTGCCAATTCCTCAGGTGATCCTGTTTCCTCAGGCTGGAAGCTTCTGAGTCCTCCTCCACATGAATCTCAGCTGAACTGTGTTGCTCCAAAGCCTGAATGCTTAACCAACCAAATGCTTAACTACATGCTTTTCTTACTAGTTACTGGTCCTCAGGCCTTATATACTTTTCTCTTTCTGCCCCCACTCCCTGGGATTAAAGGTTGGGTTTCTGGGATTATAGGCATGGGTCACCATGCTTAGCTGTTTCTAAAGTGGCCTTGAACTCAGAAATCCAGCTAGCTCTGCCTTCCAAGTGCTGGGATGAAAGTGTGTACCACCACCGCCCAACTTCTGTTATGGCTTACTCTTCCTCTTTTCTAACCTCCATTTTTGGCTTTGTTCTAGTGGCTGTCTGTTCTCTGACCCCAGATAAGTTTATTTTGGGGAACACACAATATTTCAGGGAACACAATACCCACCACATTTCCCCTGTTTTTGTCTAAAATTAAAAAAATAGTTTATAACTAATACAAGAAAAACTATCCAATAAGTATATACAATATATACAGTCAAGAATTACATTAACAATGTCTAGTCTAGTCCATTAACATTTGACAAATTCAGGTAAAAACTCCATTATATATATTAACAATGTCCAGTCCAGTAACATTGATAAACTCAGATAAAAAATTTTCATTACTTATGCTATCTAAAACAAGTAGTTCCTTTTTTAAAAGTAGATTCCATAATCTCCCTTTTTATCTTATCATATCCATATTCTCTCTTTTCTTTTCATAAGAGATTCAATAATCTACCTTTTGTCATCTTTCTCCTTCTCTTTTTAGAGTAGATTCAATGATCTACCCATTTATCCTATTATTTCTTTATCTTTTTTCTCAGGGTAGATTCAGTGATCTACCTCATATCTATATTCTCCTTTTTCCTCTTCTTTTTTTAAACAAAACCTCTGAATCTAATCTTCATGTTCAGCTCTTTTCCTGACCATTAACAATTAACAATTTGTAACCAACCATCATAAACAATGACAATATCCAAAACTCATTAAATGACCAAAAACCTCCCATCCCACCTTTTGGGGATGTGGACGTCATCTTCTTAAAATTATTTCCATCTTTAGGGGATCCTGAAAAGAAAATTTTTGGGTTAATTGTCAAGTCCTGTATCATTTGTCCCGCCGCTGCATAGTGAGAAAGTGCAGGGCTTGTTTCAAGTCCTTATTCAAGTAGTCTGTCAGGCTGGATCATTTCAGCTAGCCATCTCAAAATTTTCCTAAGTAGTTTGTAGTCCAAAGTCAATCTTTCCATGGTGCTAATGGCTTTACCATAATCCACAAGAATTCATCTTTGTTGGGTCCCGTCATCCTCTTGAAGATTTCATAGTTGCTGTTAGGTGTGGTCATGGTTCCCTTTAGTTTTTGTTGTTGTTGTTGTTGTTGTTTGTTTGTTTGTTTGTGCCTCCTCTGTGGTTTGGAGCAATCACAGTCTGATAAATGTCTGTCTCTCAGGACCATGAACGTTCTTCCCTAGCAGAGAAAATCGTCACAGCAATTTCTCCCCAGCATTTGTCTTGCCAAACTGACCTTTGCCGATGCTTTCTTGTAACATGCTGGTCCTGGCAATTCTTCTCTGAACAAGCAGCAGTAAATTCTTTGTTTCAGGTAGCAGTATCACCAAAGTCACCAACACGAGGAGAAGTAGTGAGCAACTTGAAGCAGCAGCCACTGCCTCCATGGTCCCACGGACACTGTGTCTCTTCCCTGGCCGAAGCTTCTCCTAGGCTGGCCTCAACTAGGGATCTTCCTGCCTCTGCCTTCTTCAGTAAATCCTACCAGCATGTGCCACCACAACCGGCCGAGTGTAGCACAGGCCTGAGCTAAGGCTCACAAGGCCATAGGCAAGAGGCTTTTTCATGAATTCATACCAAAGGTTTTCCGCTCTTGCTCTGACCTCATGGTTTTTAACTCTGCAATTGGTTCTGTGTTTCTTATTTAACAAGCCAGTTACATCTACAAGCTTCTTTCTTGTGCAAATTAAGTTTGAATTCCTCCTCGGCCAGGGGCTATTCCTAGATTCCCTAATTGATCTTAGCCTTTAGTTGACCCTACCAGAGAACTCCTCTTTAATCTTTTGTGTTGTAATTGGAAGCTGACAATTACTGCTTTATGTGTGGATCCTTAGCACCTCTCTCTTCGACCCTGAAAACTTCAAGCCTCCCATTGCTTTGCCAAAGAATTACTGTTTGTGTATATACTGGTTCTCTCACAGCAGGGGAATGGATTTAGAAGAACAAAGATGAGGACAGAGATGGAAAGAATTAGGTAGAGATAAGAGAACAACAGAAGGAACTGAGAAGAGCTAAGTATGAGACCAGAAAAAGAAACTGTAGATAGAACTGACTTAAAAGAACAAAGTAAATGGACTAAAGAACTCAGTGTGCTTAGATTACTTTGATATCCCTCAGATTAGAATCTTCAGCTGGTTGTTTGACCCTTCCATGGATCCTGGGAGAAAACAATAAAGGCTGGACATATTATTGTTTTCATTACCTCTGAACATGTCGTGTGGAACCATAAATAATATTTAATCTGCACATCATTGATCCATGTAAGCTTTCTGAGTCTGTGACACTATAACAAGACACTTTCATGTATAGAGTTCCTGCTTTGGTACTACTCTATTAAATTATGAAAAAGCTTCCATGTTTTCAGTAAATTCACATTTTTGTGTTGGGCCTTAGTTATAGCTGTCCATAGTACCAAGGTTGCAGATTGGACTTATCTGGAAAGCTAATATGATTGGTGTTAGTTTTGGGGGGTTGAAAAGAGAGAGGTTTGAAAGAAAAGTACAGATACGGGTTTTTCTTCAGGCCAAGAGAATTATTAACCCCAGGTACAGTACAGTGTGGGATTTGGAAGAAACTGTTCTTCCCCAGATGAAATGGGTGTCTTAGGGAGGTGTTCCCATCCCATAATGAGCAGCCATACCACTGCATGTGCCCACAGTAAGGTTGACCCTGAATTCAAGATAGCAATTGAAATATGGAGATTCTGTTCTTTGTAGGTAAGGATCATGTCGCAGGGTCACAACTCAGTAAAAAAGCATGTGATTTTTTTGCATCATTCAGTTCCCTGTACCTATATCAGGCAGCTCAAAACCACCTGTAAAGACAACACTTTTGACTGTGCACACTGCACACCAATGTGCACTCCCAGCAGCACTGGAGGAATATACCCATTGCTCCACATCCTCTCCATCATGAGCTGTCAGTCACTTGTGTCTTTGATTTTAGCCATTCTGACAATTGTTGATGTTTGCTTTAGTTCTTTAAATCTTTTAATTTTTTTTGGGGGGGGGGTTACCACCCAGCTCCCAAATAAATCACATGGAGTTTTATTCTTTTTTTATTATTATATTTTTGTTTTAATTTTACACATCAGCCATGGGTTCCCCTGTCCTCCCCCTCCCGCCCCCACCCCCACCTTTCCCCCATCCCCTCCCCTCTATTCCCATGTCCTCCAGGATCAAGGCACCCCTGGGGATTCATTTAAACCTGGTGGATTCAGTACAGGCAGGTCCAGTCCCTCCTTCCAGGCTGAGCAAAGTGTCCCTGTGTAAGCCCAAGGTTCCAAACAGCCAGCTCATACACTAAGGACAGGTCCTGGTCCCACAGCCTGGATGCCTCCCAAACAGTTCAAGCTATTCAATTGTCTCACTTATGCAGAGGGCCTGATCCAGCTGGGGGCTCCACAGTCTTTGGTTCATAATTCATGTGCTCCCATTCGATTGGCTATTTGTCCCTCTGCTATTTCCAATCTTGGGCTCAACAATTCATGCTCTTACAGTCAATCCTCTTTCTCGACAATTGGACACCTGGAGCTCCACCTGGGGCCTGGCTGAGGATCTCTGCATCCACTTCCATTAGTTATTGGATGAGAGTTCCAGCATGACCATTAGGGTGTTTGGCCATCAGATCACCAGACTAGGTCAGATCAGGCTTTCTCTCAACCATTGCCAGCAGTCTACAGAGGATGTATCCTAGTGGATTTAAGAGGAACTCTCCAGCACTCTGCCTATTCCTGTTCTCAAGTGGTCTTCATTTATCATGGTCTGTTATTTCTTGTTCTCCCTTTCTGTTCTTGATCCATCTGGGATCTCCTGCTCCCCTAAGCTTTCTTTCTCTAAAACCTTGCCCTTCATTACTCCCACTGTCATCCAGGTTGTTAATGTAGATCTCATCCATTTCTCTGTCATTGGGTGATCCCTGGATCTTTCCTAGGGTCCCGTATTCTAGGTAGCCTCCCTGGAGTTGTGAGTAGCAGTCTAGTCATCTTTGTTTTACATCTAGTATCCTCCTATAAGTGAGTACATACCATGTTTGTCCTTCTGAGTCTGGGTTACCTCACTCAGGATGATTTTTTCTAGATCCATCCATTTGCCTGCAAACCTCATGATGTCATTGTTTTTCTCTGCTGAGTAGTACTCCATTGTGGACATGTACCACATTTTCTTTATCCATTCTTCAGTTGAAGGGCATCTAGGTTGTTTTCAGGTTCTGGAATGCCGATATGAACATAGCTGAGCAAATGCCCTTGTGGTATGATTGAGCATTCCTTGGGTATAAGCCCAAGAGTGCTACATCTGGGTCTTGGGGGAGATGGATTCCCAATTTTCTAAGGAAGTGCCATATTGATTTCCAAAGTGGCTGTACAAGCTTGCATTCCCACCAGCAGTGGAGGAGAGTTCCCCTTGCTCCACATCCTCTCCAGCATAAGCTGTCTTCTGTGTTTTTGATCTTAGCCACTCTGACAGGTCTGGTATCTCAGAGTCATTTTGATTTGCATTTCCCAGATAATTAGGGATGTTGAGCAATTCCTTAAGTGTCTTTCAGCCATTTGAGCTTCCTCTGTTGAGAATTCTCTGTTTAGTTCTATAGACCATTTCTTCATTGGACTGTTGGGCTTTTTGATGTCTAATTTCTTGAGTTCTTTATATATTCTGGATATCAGCCCTCTGTTAGATGTAGGGTTGGTCAAGATCTTTTCCCATTCTGTAGGCTATTTCTTTGTCTTGTTGACCATGTCCTTTGCTCTACAAAAGCTTCTCAGTTTCAACAGGTCCCATTGATTGATTGTTTCTCTCAGTGTCTGTGCTACTGGTGTTATATTTATAAAGTGATCTCAGGTGCCAATGTGTTCAAGACTACTTCCTACTTTCTCTTCTATCAGGTTCAGAGTAACTGGATTTATGTTGAGGTCTTTGAACCACTTGGACTTAAGTTTTGTGCACGGTGACTGATATAGATCTATTTGCAGCCTTCTACATGTTGACATCCAATTATGCCAACACCATTTGTTGAAGATGCTTTCCTTTTTCCATTGTACACTATTGGCTTCTTTGTCAAAAATTATATGTTCATCGGTGTGCGGGTTAATATCAGGGTCTTCAGTTTGAATCCATTGGTCCACATGTCGGTTTTTATGCCAGTACCAAGCTGTTTTTATTATGGTAGCTCTATAGTAGAGCTTGAGGTCAGGGATTGTGATGCCTCCAGAGGTTGTTTTATTGTACAGGATTCTTTTGGCTATCCTGGGTTTTTTGTTTTTCCATATGAAGTTGAGTATTATTCTTATTTTGTTTTTCAGAGTTAAAAGCCAAGAGGTGAGAGCAATAGCTGAAAGCTGAAAACCTTACCCTTCACTTCTGCTCTCTTTCCTCTCCACAAGAGAGCAACTTCCTGTGTCCTGTCTTTTATATAGACTTTCTATTCTGCCTTCTCATTGGTTGTAAACCCAACCACATGACCTCCTTGTCACTGCCTGTCTGTACAAACCTCCAGGACTTCTATGGTTGGTAATGAGATTAAAGGCGTGTGTCTCCATGCTAGCTGTATCCTTGAACTCATAGAGAATTATTCTTTCCAGATGTGTGAAGAATTGTGTTGGTAATTTGGTGGGGATTGTGTTGAATCTGTAGATTGCTTTTGGTAAGATCACCATTTTTACTATGTTAATCCTGCCTATCCATGAGCATGGGAGGTCTTTCCATTTTCTGACATCTTCTTCAATTTCTTTTTTCAAGATCTTAAAGTTCTTGTCATATAGGTGCTTCACATGCTTAGTTAGAGTAACCCCAAGGTATTTTATATCATTTGTGGCTATTGTAAAGGGTGATGTATCTCTGATTTCCTTCTCAGCCTGTTTGTCTGTTGTATATAGGAGGGCTATTGGTTATTTGAGTTGATCTTATCCTGCTATGTTGCTGAAGATTTTTACTAACTGTATCAGTTCCTTGGTTGAATTTTTGGGGTCACTCATGTATACTATCATGTCATCTGCAAACAGGGAAAGCTTGACTTCTTCCTTTCCAATTCGTATCCCCTTAATCTCCTTATGTTGTCTTATAGCTCTAGCTAGAACTTCAAGTACTATATTGAATAAGTATGGGGAGAGGGGACAGCCTTGCCTTGTTCCTGATTTTAGTGGTATTGCTTTGAGTTTCTCTCCATTTACTTTGATGTTGGCTGTTGGCTTGCTGTAGATTGCCTTTATTATGTTTAGGTATGTTCCCTTTATTCCTGATCGCTCCAAGACATTTATCATGAAGGGGTGCTGGATTTTGTCAAATGCCTTTTCTGAATCTAGTGAGATGATCATGTCGTTTTTTCTTTGAGTTTGTTTATATGGTGTATTACATTGATGGACTTTCATATGTTGAACTACCTTGCATCCCTGGAATGAAGCCTACTTGATCATGGTGGATAGTTGTTTTGATGTGTTCTTGGAGTCTGTTTGCCACTATTTTATTGAGTATAGTATTTTTGCATCAATGTTCATGAGGGAGATCGGTCCGTAGTTCTCTTTCTTTGTTGCATCTCTGTTTGGTTTAAGAATCAGAGTAATTGAAGCCTCATAGAAGGAGTTTGGTGATATTCTTTCTGCTTCTATTGTGTGGAACAATTTAAAGAGTATTGGTTTTAAGTCTTCTTTGAAGATCTGGTAGAATTCTTCAGTGAAACCATCTGATCCAGGGCTTTTTTTGGTTGGGAGACTTTTAATGACTGATTCTATTTCCTTAGGGGTTATTGGACTATTTAAATGGTTTATCTGGTCTTGATTTAACTTAGGTATGTGGTACCTATCCAGAAAATTATCAATTTCTTTTAGATTTTCCAGTTTTGTGTAGTAGAGGTTTTTGAAGTATGACCTGATGATTCTCTGGATTTCCTCATTGTCTGTTGTTATGTCCCCCTTTTCATTTCTGATTTGTTAATTTGGATGCTCTCTCTCTGTCTTTTGGTTAGTTTGGATAAGGGCTTGTCTATCTTCTTGGTCTTCTCAAAGCACCAACTCTTTGTTTCATTAATCCTTTGTATTGTTCTCTTTATTTCTATTTTATTGATTTCAGCTCTCAATGTGATAATTTCCTGGCATCTGTTCCTCCTGGGAGACTTTGCTTCTTCCTATTCAAGAGCTTTCAGGTGTGCTGTCAAGTCACTAGCGTGAGATTTCTCCAACTTCTTTATGTTGACATTTAGTGCTATGAATTTCCCTTTTAGCACTGCTTTCATAGTATCCCATAAGTTTGGGTATGTGGTATATTCATTTTCATTGATCTCTAGGAAGTATTTAATTTATTTCTTTATTTCTTTGTTAACCCATTGGTGATTCAGTTGAGCATTATTCAGTTTCCATGAGATTGTAGGATTTCTGTAGTTTTTTTCTGTTGTTGAAATCTAACTTTATGGTGGTCCAATAGAACACAGGAGGTTATTCCAATTGTTTTGTATCTGTTGATATTTGCTTTGTGGCCAAGTATGTGGTTGATTTTTTAGAAGGTTCTATGGGGTGCTGAGAAGAAGGTATATTCTATTTTTGTTTGGGTGGAATGTTCTATAGATATTGATTAAGTCCATTTGAGACATAACATCTGTTAAGACCAATATATATGTCTCTGTTAAGTTTCAATTTGGCCAATCTGTCCAGAGGTGAAAGTGGGGTGTTGAAGTCTCCCACTATTAATGTGTGGGGTTTTATATGTGATTTAACCTTTAGTAATGTTTCTCTTACACATGTGGGTGCCCTTATGTTTGGGGCATAAATCTTCAGAATTGAGACTTCATCTTGGTGGATTTCTCCTGCAATGAATATGTAATGTCCTTCATCATCTCTTTTGACTGATTTTAGTTTGATGTCTATTTTGCTGGATATTAAGATGGCTATACCAGCTTGCTTCTTAAGACCATTTGATTGGAAAGTCTTTTCCCAGCCTTTTATTCTTAGGAGGTGTCTGTCTTTGAATTTGAGGTGTGTTTCTTGTATGCAGCAGAAAGATGGGTCCTGTTTTCATATCCATTCTTTTAGTCTGTCTTTTTATAGGTGAATGAAGTCCATTGATATTAAGGGATATTAATGACCAATGATTGTTCTTTCCTGTTATTGTTTTTATTTTTTGGTGGTAGTATGTGTGTACTTCTCTTCTTTGGGGTATACTACTGTGGTGTTATCTATTGCCTGTGTTTTCATGGGTGTATCTGCCTTCCTTAGGTTGGGATTTTCCTTCTAGTGCTTTCTGAGGGCTGGGTTTGTGGATAAGTATTGTTTAAATCTGGTTTTGTCTCAGAAGGTCTTGTTCACTCCATCTATGATGATTGAAAGTTTTGCTGGGCATATTAGTCTAGGCTGGCATCCATGGTCTCTTAGTGTCTGCATTATATCTGTCCAGGTCCTTCTGGCTTTCAAAGTCTCCATCAAGAAATCGGGTGTTATTCTGATGGGTTTGCCTTTATAAGTCACTCAGCCTTTTTCCTTTGCTGCCCTTAATATTCTTTCTTTATTCTGTACATTAGTTGTTTAATTATTATGTGGCGAGGGGACATTTTTTGGGGGGTCTTGTCTGTTTGGTGTTCTATAGGCTTCTTGTATCTTCATAGGCATTTCCTTCTTTAAGTTGGGAAGGTTTTCTTCTATGATCTTGTTAAATATATTTTCTGTGCCTTTGTGTTGGTATTCTTCTCCTTCCTCTATCCCTATTATTCATAGGTTTGGTCTTTTCATGGTGTCCCAAATTTATTGGACATTTTGGGTCATGACTTTGTTGGTTTAAGTGTTTTCTTTGACCGATTAATCTACTTCTTCAACACCAGAGATCCTCTCTTTCATCTCTTGCATTCTGTTGATTATACTTACATCTGAAGTTCTTGTTTGTTTACTCAGATTTTCTATTTCCAGTATTCCTTCTATTTTTTCTATTTCCCTCTTCAGGTCTTGGACTGTTTCTCTTGCTTTTTCATGATTTTCTTTCAGGGACTTACTGTTTTCTTCTGCTTTAATTGTCCTTTCCTCTAGTTTTTTTTTTTTTATAGTATTCTTCCCATTTTTTGTTTGTCTGTTCCTCCACTTTATTTTTGATTTCTTCTATATAAGGCTCTAGCCTCTTCATGATGTTACTTATAAGGTTGTTTTCTTCTAGCCTCTTCATGATGTTACTTATAAGGTTGTTTTCTTCTAGCCTCTTCATGATGTTACTTATAAGGTTGTTTTCTTCTTCTTCTTCTTCTTCTTCTTCTTCTTCTTCTTCTTCTTCTTCTTCTTCTTCTTTTTCTTCTTCTTCTTCTTCCATTCTGTGATGTTCAGGTCTAGCTGTTGGAGAAGGGCTAGGTTCTGGTGATGCTGTATTGCTCTTTATTTTGTTGTATATACTTCTGCCTTGGCATCTGCCCATCTCCTTGAGGGTTTGTTCTTGGTCTTATCAGTGTACTTGCTCCAGACAGAGCTGACAGATTTAGGGAGCCTCTCCCTGGTCCAGATTGGAGCTCTGGTCCAGATGAGCGTGCTGGCTGGATAGGAGCTGGGAGGCTGGACTCTGAGTCTCAGAAAGTCCCTGGGGTCTCCTTATCTTGTCCAGATGGGAGCTCCTCTTGTCCAGATGGGAGTTCCGGGACAGGATGGAAGCTCTGGTCTAGATGGGAGTTCTGGGGCAGGATGGAATGCTGGACACTGGTCTCTAAGTCTCCGGACGTGCCTGGGGTCTCCAGCAGATGGGTGTAGGGGCAAGGCATTGAGGTTGTAGTGTCCACCTGAGGGTCTCTCTGGTGCATAATGGAGTTCTGGGGCAGATGGGAGCTGGGGGCTGGTCTCTAAGTCTCAGGAAGTGTCTGGGGTCTCAGGCAAATTGGTGTGGGGGCAGGGTGTGGAGACTGCAGGGTCTGCCTGTGGTCTTAGAAAAGGGGAACCTGCCCATAGGGCCCGCCAATTGGCTGAAAACTGGGGCCAAGTTGGGCAGGTCCTCCCAGGATGGTGCCCAGGGGTGGGAGCCAGGGCCGGTTGCCTCTCTGACTATATGGTTTATTCTTAATTATAAATGTCTTGCCTTAGCTTGGCTTATTTCTTGACAGCTTTTCTTACCTTTAGATTGTCCCATCTGTCTTTTGCCTCTGGGTTTTTCCGTATTTTTACTTCAGTAAATTTTACTCTTACTCCATGGCTTGCTATATTGCTGGGTGGCTGGCCACTGAGATCCTCCTCCTCTCGCTATTCTTTCTTTTCCCCCATATTTCTTCTTCTATATATTCTCTCTGTTTCACAGCCCTGTGTATCCTTTCTCCTGCCTTGCTATTATCCATTCTCTTCTTTACTAGACCATCAGGTATTTTAGACAAAGTAACACAGCTTCACAGATTTAAATGCAACATAAACAAAAAGTAACACACTTTAATATAATTGTAAGATGGAATGTCAAAGTCATTTTGATTTGCATTTCCCTAATGGCTAAGGATGTTGAACATTTCTTTAAGTATTTCTCTGCTATTTGAGATTACTCTTTTGAGAATTCTCTGTTTAGAGTTTACCTCATTTTTATTTATTTTTTATTTTTTTGGTAGTTCAGTTTCCTTCAGTTTGTAGGCTTACAGTTGTTTCTGTTGTTGTTGAATTATAGCTTTAATCTGTAGTCTCGAAGGATACGAGGGATCATTTCAATTTCCTTTTATTTATTGTGACAGGTACACAAGTATATGGTCAGTTTTGGAGAATATTCCCCAAGGTGTTGAAGAGAACGTATACTCTCTTGTGTTTGGGTGAAATATTCTATAGATGTCTGTAAGGTTTATTTGATTCACAATGTCTGTTAGCTCCATTATTTCTGTTTAGTTTTTGTCTGGATGTCCTGTCCATTGGTAAGAGTGGGGTGCTGGAGCCTCCCAATGTTAATGTGTGAGGTTTGATGTGTGATTTCAGCTTTAACAATGTTTCTTTTACAAATGTGGGTGACCTTGTGTTTGGGGCATAGATGTTCCAAATTAAGACATCATCCTGATGGATTTTCCTTTGATGAGTATGAAATATCTTTTTCCATCTCCTTTGATTAATTTTAGTTTGAAGTCTATTTTGTTAGATATTAGAATAGCTGTACCACCTTGTTTCTTGGCTCCATTGGCTTGTAAAATATTTTTCTAACCCTTTACTCTGAAGTAATGTCAACCTTTGATGTTGAGGTTTATTTCTTGTATGAAACAACATGATAGATCCTGTTTTCATATCCATTCTCTAAACTTTCATCTTTTTTGGGGGGGAAATTGAATAGATTGCTATTGAGAGATATTAATTACCAATGATTGTGAGTTCCTGCTGCTGCTAGTGGTGGTGGTGGTGTGTATGTGTTCCTTCTTTTGGTTTTGCTGGTTGGACATTATTTTTGTTTTGTTTTGTTTTCATGTGTATAGTTAACCTCCTTATGTTGGAGTTCTTCTTCTAGTACCTTTTGTAGGACTATATTGATGGAAAGATATTATTTAATTTTGACTTTGTCATGGAATATCTTGTTTTCTTCATCTATGCAGATTTAATATTTTTCTTGGTATAGTAGTATAGGCTTCCCTTTGTGGTCTCTTAGAATCTGAAAGTCATCTGTCTAGGCCTTTCTGGCTTTCAGAGTGTCTGTTGAGGAGTTGGGTAAATTTTAATATGTTCTGCCTTTCTATGTCACTTAACAGTTTTCCCTTGCAGTTTTTAATATCCTTCCTTTGTTCTTTATGCTTAGTGTTTTGATTATTATGTGGCATATTAATTTTCTTTTCTGGTACAACCTGTTTGGTGTTCTTGAACTGTTACAGACAAGATATGCTTTAGGTTAGGAAAATTTTCTTATATAATTTTGTTAAATATATTTTCTGTATTTTTGAGCTGGAATTTCTTTTTCTATTCCTATTATGCATAAGTTTTTGTCTTTATATAGTGCCCAAGATTTCCAGGATATTTTGTATTAGGAATTTTTTGATTTAACATTTTCTTTGACCAATTAATATATTTCTTCTAATGTATCTTCAAGACGTGAATTTTTTTTAAGATTTATTTATTTATTATGTATACAGCATGTATGACTGCAGGGCAGAAGAGGGCACCAGATCTCATTACAGATGGTTGTGAGCCACCATGTGGTTGCTGGAAATTGAACTCAGGACCTCTGGAAGAGCAGCCAGTGCTCTTAACCTCTGAGCCATCTCTCCAGCTCCCAAAAATATATATATATTTATTTTTTTAACCATTGATTATATACAGTGTTCTGTCTGCATGTATGTCTGCAGGCCAGAAGAGGGCACCAGATTTCATTATAGATGGTCGTGAACCACCATGTGGTTGCTGGGAATTGAGCTGAGCACCTCTTAACCTCTGAGCCATCTCTCCAGCCCCGACATGAAATTTTTTATTTTCTCTTCTATCTCTTGCATTCTGTTGGTGATGCTTGTATCTGTAGTTGCTGTTTGCCTACTTTGATTTTCCAATCTTAATTTTCCTTTTCTAGAATTCCCTCACTATGAATTTTCTTTATTGCTTCTCTTTCCATTTTCAGGTCTTGTACAGTTTCCTTCACCTGTTTTTGTTGTTGTTGTTGTTTTGTTTGTTTGTTTTTGTTTTGTTTTTTCTTGGCTTTCTTGGTATTCTGTAAGGGATCTATTGATTTCTTCAATTTTTTTTGTTTGTCTTTTCCTCAATTATTTCTACTTCTCTTTTTTTCTCTCTCTCTCTCTCTTTCTCTCTTTCTCTCTCTTTCTTTCTTTCTTTCTTTCTTTCTTTCTTTCTTTTTTAAGACAGAACTTCTCTGTGTAACAGAGCCCTAGCTGTCTTCGAACTCTCTCTGTAGACCAGGAAGGCCTCAAATTCACATAGATTCAATTGCCTCTGCCTTAGGAGTGCTGGGACTAAAGGCATGTGCTACCATGCCTGGCTTTCCTGAGTTTCCTTAAAGGATTGTTTAATTTCCCTTTTAAGTACCTCCATCATCTTCATAAAGTTAGTTTTAAGGTTATTATCTTGCTTTTCAGCTGCTTAGAAATATTCAGGTCATAGAATCCCTATGCTCTGGTGGTACCATATTGTCCTAGCTGTTGTTGAATGTGTTCTTTTACTAGCATTTAGGCATCTGAGTTTGGGATGATTATAGGTCTGGGTGCTGATTTCTGAGTTTGTCTTTGTTGGATGGATGTTTTATTCCTGGGTTTCTGTTTTCCATTTGGACTTCAGGTCTTTGTGCTCTAAATTTCTGGAAGCTATCTTGTACTATGGTCTAGTAGGGCATCTCTGTCCAAGCTGAGGGCTGAACTTCTGGAGGATAGTTTGGCCTTTGATGCAGAAGTGGTCTCCAGCCAAGTTGGGGGATGAGATGTGGTGATGAGGATGGAAGTTGGGATTAGGGACAATGAGTGAAGGGAGAAGGTCTGCTTGTGCAATCTATTTAGTTAAACTGGCTACCTGCTTGTTCTGGGATTACAGGTGCATACCACACACCTATATCCACCTGCTTGTTCTGGGATTACAGGTGCACAGCACACACCTGTATCTACCTGCTTGTTCTGCAATTATATGTACACACTGCACAACTGTATCCACCTGCTTGTTCTGGGATTGCAGGTGCACACACACACACACACCTGTATCCACCTGCTTGTTCTGGGATTACAAGTGCACACTGCACATACAGGTTTTCATTTGGATTTAGAGGACCTGAACTAAAGTTGGTATTCTTGCATAGCAAGTGCCTTACCCACTGAATTCAAGGCCTGGAGATATCTTTCCTGGAAAGTGCTACTGTGGGTTAGACTTCTGGCTTCCTGATCTGCACTAAGTATCTCCTGCTGATACTTGGACCCTGAGTGGAAATTGATTTCAGGCAGCTGCTCCAGATAACATGCTTCCCTGAGGAGCCCTCCCTGGTTTCCACAAATGCTATTGGCTTGGGTAGAAGGTACAAAAAAATCGAGTCCTTTCATGCAAGAGCTGCTGTTCAATGGCTTTGGAAGGTCGCCTCTGCAGGGGATGTGATGTGTGGCACTTTGGGATGGCATTAGCAGAAGGGCACTCATTTCTGGGGGGATTAGTTTTCAGTCTAAAGGAGGTATGACATGTTTGGATGTAGAGTTTGTTACCCAAACACAAAATGGTTTTCACAAAAGAACCCTTTTCCACTGCTCCAACAGTAGTCCAGCCTCTTCTTCTCCACTCCTCTACAGACACATAAATTCATTCTTCAGTTCATCATAACTTCTTAGTTTGAAACTTGTTTTGTTGGTTTGGATACCCAAGGGTCCTTGCAAATAATAATGTGCTTGCTGCTTTCTCTATTTGAGTCCAAACTGGTTCTTTTTGTCTTATGTAGCCCAGACTGGCCTCAAACTCAATAAGTAGCCCAAGGTGAAGCTGAACTTCTGAACCTCCTGCCTCTACCTCCTGAGAACAGAGATTGCAGGTGTATAACACCATGTCTAGCTTATGTGCTACTCAAGATTTATTAGGGCTTTTGTGTATGCTAGGCAAGCCCTCGGCAAAGTGCACCACATCCCCAACTAATATACTCTTAATATTTCCCAGGTTCAGCCCTCTCCTGCAGTTCCTACCCCAGGTAATTGCAAATCTCCTTACTAAGTTTGAAATGTAGCCAACGCCACTTTAGTATTGGTATCTGTTCCTGTCTTCTGTCCTTGGCATTTACTACCCTTCTAGATCCTTCCATATCTCTGCTGTTCCACAGTTATTTAATTTGGCTAATTTTCCCAAGGTTTTACAGTGTATTCTTTGCAGACAATGACAGTCACAGCACATTTCTCCCTCTCCTTGCCCATCTCACTTTCATGAAAGCATCATTTGCTTAGAAAACCTTTTCATCTCTCTTTTCATGTCATTCTTCCTTGGGAGCCAAGATTAATTTCCCTTTTATCACATTCCTCTTTGTAACAGTATTTTCCTATGTATATTGCTTTAAATCCTATTCCAGAGTTGGTTGACTCACCATACTCATGGGGTCTTAATGTAATTATTTTTCTTTTTTTTTTTTTTTTTTTGGTTCCCTTGAAGTTGTTGATTCCTTCTCCTTCCTCTCCCTGGAATCTCAGACTGCCTTTACAGATAGATAGCACTGGGATCTTAGGACATGAACAGGAAGCAGTCTTGTGAGTCTGAGCAAAGATAACATATTTTTCCCTTTAAAATCATGAAGCTGAATGTGGAAAGATCCTGAAACTAAGGTCAGCACTGTATGGTTGTTTATACAGACAGTCAGATTGTGGAATAAAAAAAAAAATGGCTTTTATATGTTTGCTTTTTTATTGTTTTTCAGGGCAATGTCACTTTTTCCTGCTCAGAACCACAAATAGTCCCCATCACATTTGTCAACTCCAGAAGTAGTTATTTGCTGCTGCCCGGCACCCCCCAGATTGATGGACTGTCAGTGAGTTTCCAGTTTCGAACATGGAACAGGGATGGTCTGCTCCTGTCCACAGAGCTCTCTGAAGGCTCAGGGACCCTGATGCTCATGCTGGAGGGTGGGACTCTGAGGCTCCTGATTAAGAAAGAGCCAGGACATGGAACTGAAATCCTTACAGGTACAGTCATTGCATACTTCCATTTAATCCTCCCCCACCCTCCTCTCCCTTCATTATCTGTCTTACTTTCTTCCTCTTTTCCCCCTTCTCTCCTACCCTCCCTTTCCCTCTGCTTCACCTTCCCCCTCTCCTCCTCACTTTTCTTTTATTTTGTTTATAAGGTTTCTCTTCAACCTAAGTCAACCAAGGTTGAGTTTCTGCCTAAAACACACCAATTCATGCTTTGGGATGAGGGGCGGCCTAGTGGTAGCAAGTTGACTATAAATATGAAGGAGGTTGCTCTTGCTCTCATGCACTAATTAGACAAACACAAACCATTTGAATTAACCACGTGTACTTCCACAAATCTCTCAATTGTTTTTCTGTAGGATCATCATGAAAGTGGATGTGAGATTTCCTATCCAGGAGTATTTAGCACCCTCTATACCATCTGTGGAGTGGTCTGCTTAGTCCTGTGTATAGAGATCTCTCATACTGAGTATCATCTTTACCAAGGTCACTCTAGGAAAAGGCTGTTTTTCAAACTTTATAAATTAGCAAATGGTGGGTTACAAAAATGTCTCTAGAACCACATGTTTCAAAATGATAGAGCTGAGAATTTGTTTAGAATATGTCTGGCTTCCATGTCATATTTCTATAAGATCTTGGGGATTTTTCTTTATAGTCCCTATGTTCTATTTCATATTAATTAGTGAGCTTTAACAATTGTATTTCCTAAATACATTTTAAAGTTAGTAAGTATATACTGTTATGTGTGACCTCAGGATATGATGAAACTTTTCTAAATGGTCATAAATTGGCTGAGGTCTGGGAAACACAGTCGTGTGTATGTGTGTGTGTGTGTGTGTGTGTGTGTGTGTGTGTGTGTTGCATGTTGTGTATATCTCACTTGTGTGGAAATGTGTACACTGAAGTCAAAAGCTGCCTCTCTAACTTCTAAACTGAATTTCTTTCTTTCTTTCTTTCTTTTTTTGGGTTTTTCAAAATAGGATAGCTTTGCACCTTTCCTGGAACTTGCTTTATAGACCAAGCTAGCCTCAAACTCACAGAGATCTGCCTGTCTCTGCCTCCTGAGTGCTGGGATTAAAGGTGTGCACTGAATTTCTTAAACATGGAAGAATATAACTTTTTCCCCATTCTCCATTGACTTAGGGATATCTCTTGGTCATCAAGTAGCATCAAGTAATCTGTTTTTCTTAGATGGCAAGTACTGAATGAGGTTGGACCATGTGACAAGGTTGGGGCTGAGGCATCTAGATCTGGCAACAGGCCCTGTGAGAAATCTGAACATGAATAATCCAAGTCAAATCTTTCATTGTAGTGCTGTGAACCATCTTTCATCACAAATTTCACTATAATGTATTATTTTCTGTTTAGATGGTAGTCTTTTCCCATTGGTCCATGAACTTCACTACTCTAATAGACTAGATAAAATCAAGTTAAATGTTAAAGATTATAATGTAATAGTCAGTCTGGTCAGGCCATGGGAAAGCCTCAAGTGTGTGTGTATGATAGGGTAGTGTACACAGGAGGTCATTTCATGTCCTGCTCTGTCACTCTCCACCTTATTTCTTGAAACAGGGTCTCTCACTCCAACTTCACAGTCCTGGTGGCAGGAGCTTGAGGCATCTGACTGGGCACATTGAATCTTCAGTCCAGAAACAGAGAGCTATGAATGCCTGGCTCTTCTTTTTAGTCAGTCCAGGTCTCCAGCCAGTGGAATGGCGCCACCCACACTGAGGGTCAGTCTTCCTACCTCAATTGACACAGTGTAGAAACTCTCTCACAGATGTGCCCTGAGTTGGTGCTAGAGCCTGTCAAATTGTCAGTCGATAATAACAATGACAACTCCCCAAATAGAAGCTGTAGTCTTTTGTAACCTGATCTTGGACATAGTAACCTATCATATCTGCCATATCCCATTCATCATATGCCAAGAAATAAGTCCAGTTCATGCTTACATGGACCAATTCTACTTCAAGGCTTCAAAGATGGCTCAGTCATAAGAGTGTTTGCATTTGAAGCAGAGGGACCTGCCATTGATCCCAAAACTCCATAAAGAGCTGGCCATGGTGGCATATACTGGTAATCCATCCTGGGGTGATGGAACAGGTGGATCCCGATGCTAGCTGGCTAATTTAGCTGAATCAGTAAATGCCAGGTCAGTGAGAGACCTTATCTCAAAGGAGGTAACTTGTGTTCATTAAGATAACACCAAAGACTGTCTTCTCATTTTCATGTGTGTGGTCACATATGCACATGAACCCTTCCATCATACAAACACACACATGCACAACCATAAAAATGACTTTCTAAGACTATGACAGCCACTAATGAGAAAAAATGTACCTGAAACACTTAGCATAGACTTGAGAAGCTGATTAATAAATACCCATTCTCTCCATATTGAGTGAAGGGCCTTATCTCATGGGATTGTAAAAGCTGTGGGTGAATCTGCACTAGAGGAGCTTTCTAATATTTATTAGATTCCAGCTAATAGAGGTGAGTTATTCACTTTGAATGATAATATTTTTCATGTTCATAGTTTTAAAATTTAAACCATGATCCTCCTTATTTGGAGAATAAAAAAGTGAGATGGCATTGAGCTGTCTCTCACTAATTGGTAAGATGTTTGAGCACAGAGATTTGTAGGCCTTGGTTCACAAATGCAGTCTCACTATGATATAGGCCCTGGTGGTGGGTCCTCTAAAGAACCCAGGAATGCTTCTACTATTGAGCACATATTATTAGTCCATTTACACACACTTTGGGCTGAGAGAGAGGCTGGTAAGAGTTTCTGAGTTACCCAGCTACAAGGGGGAAAATGGAATTGTATCATTTCATACATATGTCCCCAGTGCTGGACCAAGTAGAAGGAAGTTAAATGTGTAACTTAACAGGTGAAGCTTGTGTTAGAGACTAGCCTATAATTCTTTCTCCAAGAGCATTTTCCTACACTTTACAAAATTTGAATCTCTTAACATGTCCTTCAAATGGACTAAGAAATTATTTGTTCTCACATTTTTCTACCTGAAAAGAATGAGAGGACTAAAAAGCCAAAGTGAGCATTATAGATTTTTCTTGCCTTAAAGTTCTAAACAAATTTACTTTGAAAATAAGAGCTCCTTTTGAGAGCTTACTGGCTTCATGAGAGAGTAAAATAATATATACATAAATGGCAATTACGTCAGTAAATTTTGTGTGTGTGTGTGTGTGTGTGTTACACATATTTGTGTGTTTGTATATGTGCATGCCTGTATGTTCAGGGGTTACATGTGCCTTTACACATATACAGAGGTCAGAGAGGGATACAGGGCACCTGCTTTGTCACTCTGCTTTATTCCTTTAAGACAGGATCTCTCACTAAACCTGAAATTAAGCTGCCAGCCACCAAGACCCAGGATCTTCCTGTCTCCACCTTCCATAGAGTTGGGATTACAGATGCTTTTGATGTACAGGAGGTTTCACATTAGGTCCTCATGATGCTCAGACATCTTATCTAGTGAGCCTTCATTTCAGAAAGCTTTAAGAGCCAATTATGTGTCTCCCCTTGACACATAATGATCCTTGTAAAGCAGAATGTGACACTACTTATTAATAGCTCAGGGTATCCAGAGCTACCTGTGACTAGGTCAGGGTTTCTTGTATCTCTGTCTCAGAGGGAAATTGATTCTTGTGGGAAAGACAGCACAGAACTACCTGCTACCTTTCTACTTACATTGTATCCTCCAAAGGCACTACAGTTCCAAGATATTTTGGGTCCTTTTCCCTGAAAGAGAGAAATGCTTGTCAAGTAAATACAATCCCCACATAGGAAGAATCTGAATTCTATTGTTTGGGGGGATGGAATTTGAGAAAGAGTATAATGCCCACCTTGTATCTTTTCCTTCATCTCTTTTCTTGAAAGAGCCATACATGTGAGTATTAAGAGAGATATAGGATGCCATTTCTCTGTCAAGGAGTTGATGTTAGATCTAGTGAGTATTGTGCAGGCCCTGTTGGTCAGGATAGACTTTAACACTGAGATCCATAATGAACAAATTTCATCAAACTTCATGATAGGGTAATTTTAATACTTGCACATCTTGAAGAAATATTTATGAAGTAGATAGTGAGCTAAAGGAACCAAAATGGCATTCACCAAGACCTTTCAATTCATAGATTGCAATATGTCATTTTTGATAATTTCCCTGAAAATACTGGACAGGATTGGTCTATTTGTTTCTTCTCCAAGAAATCATAGAAAGAGCTACAGGAGTTTTAGGGATCAGACTGTGCTCTCTCTGGGTCAGCTACCTTTATGCCACTGTGATACTGCAAGGTAAGAAGCATAGGGAGGAATGCTTGTTTCGCCTCACTTTCAGGTTGCAGTCTCTCATGGTGGAGAAGGTAATGGCAGTGAGGGCTTGATTGATGGTGATGGTTGCATTGTGTCCACTGTCAGGGAGCATAGAGATGAGTGCTTGCTTGTAGTTAGCTCACTTGCTCTTTTATACTGTTTGAGATCTCAACCTAAGGAATTATGCCACCCACAGTGGGAGGATCTTCCCACCTAATCAAAGTAACCCCCATAGGCATACAAAAGGCTAATCTAACCAAGATGTCTCTCACAGATGTGCCTGGAAGCTTGTCTTTGAAATTATCCTAGATCCTATCAAGTTGACAATTCATCTCATGCACTTGTCCTTGAAAAAGAAGACAGTGAAGTCAAACAGAACTAGGGCATATTTAGACTTGAATTACCAAGATTCATTGTTTTGACTGTCAGTCCCTTAAATAACATGTATAAAGAAGACCTTTTTTGTGTGTTTAAGCTTTTTGGACAAACTGATGGAATAATAAGAAACATGCTATTTATAGGATCTAAAGTTGTGTCTTTCTTTCCCAGATGTTTTATCCAGTGAGCTCATTCCGTAACTAGGTAAAGATGGCAGTAAAGTTTCCTTTTTTTAATAGACATGTAGTCTATATTAACCGAGTTTGCTATTCAATGTCATATGTAGATTAATATATCAATACAGAGTCAGTGAGAATTTTGCACATGACATGTGTTATGTTGGACACCATGTATGTAGTATACGCATATGGGTGTCGTGGTGAATATTAAGTCTTATTCTATTGCCCTCCACCATAGATTTTTGAGGCAGGAGTGATTTACCATTGAGCTCAATGGTTTGGTTAGATTCTCATTATACAACGGCTAGACAAATGATACAGGACTTGACAATTAACCCCAAAATAAAGTTTTTGTTTAAAAAAGAAAAAGGAGAATATAGATATGAGGTAGATCACTGAATCTACCCTGAGAAAAAAAGATAAAGAAATAATAGGATAAATGGGTAGATCATTGAATCTACACTAAAAAGAAAAAGGGAAAAATATACAAATGACAAAAGATAGATTATTAAAACTTTTATGAAAAGAAAATAGAGAGAATATGAATATGATAAAAAAATCAATTTTTCTTTTCAGAATAAGGATACCTTTGCCCATACCCAGCAGGAATCAATTTTAAGAATACGACGCCCACATTCCCAAAGAGGTGGTGTGGGGTGGTGGTTTATTGGTCTTTTAATCGGTTTTGGGTCTGGGATAGTTTTCATTGTTTAGGAGGGTTGGTTACAAGTTGTTGTTAAGGGTTAGGAAAAGGGCTAGGCAAAGGAGATTAAAGATGCTTGTTTAAAAAAAAAAGAAAAATCATATCCAATAAGTATATACAATATACACAGTCAAGATTATATTAATGATTTCTAGTCCAGTGCTGGTGTTATAGGCCTGGGGTTCTAAACTCAGATTTTAAATGTATTTGGCAATCTACATTCAAGTCCTCATGTGTCAATAGCAGGTACTTTCCCCACTAATCTATTAATATGCCATCTTAGATACTTTTTATTTCCAATGATTCTGCAGTGGGATTATCATCTATGAGGGGAAACCCTCTTCCAGGGACTTTGACCCCTACCACAGAGCTCTTTCCATTTCAGGTCTTTGTACCTCTGTCCACATTCTGAGACTCAGAAACAACATAGGCTAAGAGAACACACTCATAGCATCACAGTCCAGCAGGAGCCTGGCTGAGTCCACTCAGGACTGGAAAGTCTATTTAGGCAAAGCTCCTGTGAGAAAAAGACACTTGGGCTTCTTCCTTGTTGTGTTCCTGACTCATTGTCTTCTTCTGCTCCCCACAGACTGCCATGCACTGGGGAGACACAAGGCATGTGGTCCTGAAGTCTCAGCACATGTTCTCTTAGGAACATATACCACTTCCTTTTCTTTTTCTTCTTTCTTCTCTTTCCTCCTCTCTCCTTCTCTCCTCTAGCCTCCACTTCTCTACCCTTTCTTTCTTCTATCTTCTCCTTCTCTCCCCTTTTCTCCTCCTTATTTCTTCCCTCCTTTCTCTCTTCTTTCTTTCTCCCTTTCTTTCTTCCTTCCTTCCTTCCTTTCTCTCTCTCTCTCTCTCTCTCTCTCTCTCTCTCTCTCTCTCTTTCTTTCTTTCTTTCCTTCTGTTTTTCAAAATGGGACCTTGCTAGATAGCCCAGCTATCCTTGAATTCTAAATCTTCTTGCGTAATTCTAAGTACTGAAGTTACTGGGATGAATTGCCATGCTTAGCTCACAATCTATCATTTTAATCTTTTGTGGGTGTGATTCTGTTCTTTGTGTGTTCATATGTGGTGTGGACTGCAGGCATGTGTGTACCACAGTGTATGTGTGGAAGTCAGAGGACTATACTGTGTTTCAGTCCTCACTTTCACCTTGTTTGAGACAGGATCTTCTTATTCTCTGTTGTGTACTCAAGGCTAGCTTGCGCAGGAGCTTCCAGAAATATTCTCATTACCACCTCCAAATTTGTTATTGGAGTACTGGGAATCCTGATAGTGCTGCATCATCTAGATTTATGAGACCATTGGGGACCTGAAATCAGGACCTCATCCATGCATGGCACCTATTTGGCCCTATGTACAGACCCATACCATATTTTTAAGGCTATTTTAAAAGCTTTCAAAGAGATGCTTAGAATAAAAACTGGTATTGTCTGAATCTGAGTGCTAAGAGAACAGGATGATTCATAAAAGTAAGAGAAAGCTCTTGGTTCAGTTTACAAACAAGACTTGGGGGAACAGCTTTGAATGTCATATCAAACATTAAATAATAGAAAAGGAAAAATAGCACTGCTGTGATTCCCTTCAAAGACATGAGCATTTCACGGGACTTTTACTTTTCTTATGGAAAAACTCAAGGTAGCAAGAATAGGACAAAAAGGAAGTACAAAACCTCAGCCCTCAAAATAATTTTTTATTGGAGTGCTCTTCTCTCCCTACTGAAGACAGAGTCACAGTCAAGAACAAGAGCTCAAGCCTTTTGGCCAGGGCACTGTTGAGCAAGGCTCTGTTTGGCTTCAGGGCCAAGGAAGTCCAGTCCTGTAAACGTCTCTGTCCTTTGTCACCAAAGGGAAAGAATATTCTAGAATCATGGCCACTTTGACTAACCCTGTATACTGGAACTCAAAGAGAAAAGTAAGTCAACCCCATCCCTTGATGTTTTTAAGAAGGTCAGCAAACCAAGAGTTGTTGGAAGATGTGCCAAGATGACCTGATGATGAGTAGCCAGTGCCAAATCCCCTAAAATAAATACGAAAGCCTTCATCTCCAAGCACAGGTGTCCCATCCTCAAAAGCCCTGATCATAGCTCAGTCTTATTTTCTGCCTGCAGGTTATGTTGTCAGCTCCTTCAGCTCTTCTGCACTAAGCACAGAATATGCTCCAGGTTCTAGAAGTCCTCTGCCAAAATAGGCTTGCGCACACAGGCATGCACACTCAGTAGACTAGTGTGATTTAAAGTAGGTTCTTTAAATTTTCAATCTTAACTATACTCTGGAGGGCTGTGTTGAAGGTCTGGCCCCCACTGAGAATGTTACTGAGAGATACTAGAACCTCTAAGAGCTAAGATTCCATGCTTCTCAAATCCAACATTTTACTGTAACAGATAGAATAAGAAAGTGGAACTTTGCAAGTTTCATAACATGGTTTTGTAATGGAGGTATTGAGTGTACCAGAGAAGACATATCTATACCTTTTGGTCATCTATTGAGAATTAGGAGACAAGTATTTAAATATGATTCTGGTAATCTTTTGTTAGTTAGCATTATGGTGTTATGAGAAAATGCCTAAGATAAATAGTTTAGAGGATGGGAAATCTCTTTTGGCTCATGACATCCAATATTTTAATCCACAGTTGCCACACAATAAATGAATGGAGTTGTATTTTAAAAGGAAAAGGAACTAGTAGGGATTTTAATAAAAATTTATATTAGAGCAATTGTATGCTGTAGAGTTTGTCAAACCTAAGAAGGAGATGTACTCAGTGGAAGCATCAATGAATTACAAGCCACTGAAGCTAAGAGATGAGAGTTGGCCATGGTACAGGATGGAAGTGTTCTCCCTAGTTAATACTAGTGGCCAGATGGTTCTTGTGTCCCAAATCAGAAGAGCCCTCTGGTGTGGGACAGAGGAAAAAACAGTATTTTTCTTTAAAGCAGGTTGATTATAAATGCAATCTCTTTCTAAAGAAGAAAAGGGGATATGATACAGATATAACAGGATAAAAGGGTAGATTAAGTGGTTACCGGACTTTGGAGTTGTCTTGTTTCAAATCTGTTGCTGTGAGAAAACACTCTAACCAAAAGCAATTTGGGGCAGAAAGGGTTTATTTTAGCTTATATATCATAAAGCTTGTCTTTGACAGAAATCAGCTCAAGAACTCAAACAGGAACCTGAAGGAGAAATTATGGAAGGATCCGGCTTACCAGCTCACTGTCTGGATCATGCTAAGGACATATGTCCGGGGAACAGAACCTTCTACAGTAGCCTGGATCCACCTGTGTCAATCAGCAAACAAGACACTCCCCACAACCATTCATATAAGCCAACCTGTTCACAGCAGTCCTTCAAGCGAGACCCCTTTTCAGATGACTGTGGACTGTGTCAAGTCGACAGTTAAAGCTACTTAGGATACAAGTCATCAAGCTCAAGCTGGGAATACCAGCATAGTGGTCTCTGGCATTTCTGTAGCTTTCTCAGGCTTGAGAATTGGAAGTAACAAAGTTGAGTTTCTTAGTTCCCTTCTGTTTCTCCATGTTTACTCCTGCATGGATCTCAGGGAATTAGATTATCATCATTATTGTTATTAAAGCAGAATAATCTAGTGGTCACACAAGTCATCACTTCTCTTTCAGTTTATGAGTTTCCACTTTGGTAATTCCTTTGTATAATTCAGTTTGTTTCTCTTTAATTTAAGCTCTAGAAACCTGTATTCTGCACAGGTGTCTAGATGGAGGCTGGATAAAAGCTGCATTCCCCCAGCAGATCCTCTGTATCATTTGATGGTGAGGGAAAGAGGCAAAGGGAAAGAGGGAAGGTGCAGGGAAGACACATGATGTGAGAGGGAAGGAAATCTTTCTATTTCCTCTCTATAATGAATAGAATATGACCAGGCAATTAATGAGGAGAAGGATGTTCCAATCAAAAAAGAGACTTGGGATGAAAACAGCCATTTAAGAGCACATGAGAATTCAGGATACCTGGAGAGCAAATCTCAGAACAGGACCAGTACAGAGGAACCAGGACTGGTTAGGGATGAAGGGCATCTTGGGGGATGGGAATGATCTCAAGCTTGAACATAACTTTAGCATGCAGTAGTTAAAACTGGAATTCAGTTCTGTACTAGAAAACCAGGACTGTCACATTCAAGCTCAGTTTTTGTGTCAGATTCTGATGATGACAACACCAGATGGTTACCTTCCCATACACTGACCAAAGGCTTCCATGTCCATGGTGCCTTAAATTATGAGCCAGGTTTACACAATTAAGAAAGCTTGAGCCTGTCATTTATGGACAATGCAGTGAGAGAGCCTGCTGCTGATATTTGGCAGTGGAGTTTCAGCTGCTTGAATGTTCCATCAATCAAGGAGCATTTGGAGAGGGCAGGACATGGCCCCGGTAATGCCCAGGGAGACGCAGAAACATGACTCAATGCTACTTTTCATTGCACTGGGGACAGAAGGCTTACATAGACAAATTGTTAATTAAGAACACAAGGCCATAAATAACATGACCCAAATGAATTGATCAGACAGTGGACATTACAGACATTTATAAGGAATTGCTGAGGACCAGTGTATTTAATAGAAACCTTTTGTCTGGTTTCTCTGTTTGTATGATTTTCTTTGTTTGTTAGTCTGTGATGAGGGCTCCATTACAACATTTTCATATATGCATATAGGTATTTTTATCATGTCTTTTCCACTGTCCTATTTTGTTCCTCCCTCTCCCACTGGACCAGTTCCTCTTCCAAATGATCTTTCTATACTCTCATATCTTTTTTTTATTTTTTTTATGTGGAACATGTATGAGAGGTAATTTACAGGAGCATAATAAATTTACCAGTGACTATACCACTGAAAATATAGTCTCCTCCCCATCTGCTGCCATTGTTAACTGCCTAGAAGACCCTCCCAGCTCAATGATGTAGTGCTGATTGTCTCAGTCTTGAACAGGTCTTGTGCAGGTTGATACACTTGTTATACTATTGAACTCTCAGTAGCTGTGATTACTTGTGCATATTTGATTTATTAAAATAAATCACATTGATAAGAAAATCCCTTTAATGAGGGTAAATAAACACAGAACCAAGTGCCATCACTCCACTACAAGCTGTCTGATCAAGCACAGAGTTCAAGGTTCAGTAGACAGAACTGTGAAGAGATGCTCCACATGATGAGAAGTTGTAAGACAAGTAAGAGGTTTCATTCTCTGCCTCCACAATGCACCTTAGTGGCATGTGCACTGATGTCATAACAAGCTTCCTCCTTGGCTAGGTATGATGGCATATGTCTGTAATCCCATCATCATGAGACAGGCATAGGAAAATCATGAGTTTAAGGCTGGCCTGGGCAGCAGTACCTTCTCTAAAAACCAACTTAGTGGTACCATACTGGACTTTCCTGGTACATATAAGGTCCCAGCTTTGATCCCCAGCCCCATACAAAATAAAAATATATAAACAAATAGAACTTCTTGTTCTTTAAATACCTGGGTGGCCTATACCAGGAGGAGGCAACAAGTAGGACAAAGAGAGTGACAGTCATGGATCCCAGCAGTGGTGATAAGAATAAAATCATCAGAAGGATGGGAGGAAGGGCTTATCAGGTACAGAGTATATATTACAAGCTGGAAGTCCTGACTTTGATCCCCAATACCAAGGTGTAGATATCGGGTGAACCATCAAATCTATTCCACAGTACCAAGAAGTCAGAGGCAGAGGGGCAGAGGGGCAGAGGGGCAGAGGGGCAGAGGGGCAGAGGGACAGAGAGGCAGAGGCAAGGATCCCCAAAGAATACTGACAATCTTTATTGTAGCATCAACTGGTGAGATATGTGTGTGTGTGTGTGTGTGTGTTCAGTGAGAGAACCTGCTTCAAAGATTAAGGTGAAAAGTGGATGATAAAGTATCTGATACTGACTTCTGGCTTCCACATGAACATGTACATTTGTATGCACACCCTCACACATGTGCACAGATACAGAAACACACATGCATACAAAAGTGTGGAGGAAAAAGTGCCACATTAATTAATGTGATAATCCAGTCTACTATATACAAGGAAGAGTTATTAGCATTCGATGATGGATAGACAAATGGTGTTGAAGAAAAGGATGGCTCAGGCAGTAGAGTATAATAGTCTCAGTAGTTACAATACGTTCTTTTATCACTCAATTCGCATTTCAAGATTGTGTTACTCATTTATTTCTATCTATACCCCCTACTTGGTTCTCACAAAAATTGAAAATATCTTTGAACTGGTATGTACAACATTCTGGAAAGACAGCTGAATTGGGTTTTCTGAGGACTAGGAAGCCTAAACTTCCGCGTCATGCCAGGCTATTGTATAAATTTTACAGAGGAAGAAATAGGTTTAGAAAGATTTAAAAATATGTCTAATTTCCTGGAAATGATAAATGTCAGGGTTTTAAGTAGAGGGAAAATGGGTAGGGAAAAAACTGCTGCAGGTTCATCGGGGTTGACAGTGGAAGGCTCATGATCTATCCAGCCTGGGATTGGTTTCTTTCTGCCTCTGTGTGTGACTGATAACCTCGCCTAGCCACAGCTGGTCCTGATATGCCAAGACATTCATACCTAATCACAAACGAATGCTTTTCCTTCTTCACAGCATCATGATAACTAGAGAAATGCTCCATCCAGTAAAGCATGTGGAGCACCCTGGGTGGTGATGGCAAATGCCTTTCTTCCCAGTACTGAGGAGGCAAAGGCAGGTAGATCTCTGTGAGTTTGAGGCCAGCCTGATCTACAAAGCAAGGTCCAGGACAGCTTGATGGCCAGCCAGCCTTCTTAGTGAGCCTCAGGCCATTGAGATACCTTATGGTGGAAGGGCTGGAGATACAGAGGCTCAGCAGCTAAGAGCTACTGACTTCTAGCTACTAACTACTTCTGCAGAGACCCAGTTTCAAGGCTCAGACCGGTCATGGTGGCTCACAGCCACCTGCACCTCCAGTTCCAGAGGCTCTGACGCCCTCTTCTGTGGGTACCAGGCATGCATGTAGTGTGCAAACATTCATGCAGGCAAACTGTTCATACATATAAAATAAAAGATAATTAAAAAATCAAGATGGAGAGTGGCTGAGGAAGACACTTGAGATTGACCTCTCTTCTCCACATGCATGCACACACATGTGCCTGTTTCTCCCACACATACACACAGAACACACACACATCCAAACTATGAAATCAGTATCTTAAGTTCAAGTGGTCCAGTGGAAGTATAAACTAGTAAATCTACTTAATAAATCTTGCTGTGGTTTTCCAAAGGGAGTCATGTGAAATTCCATGTAACCCAGAAATGTCATCTCCAATGTACACGTAAGAGAACAGAGAACAAAGAATCATGATAATGTCTGTTCTCAAATATGCATAGCATAATTATTTCACACTAATTCATACAAGCAAGTAAGCTCACCATGGAATATCCACACAATGGAATATAATGAAGCCACAAATATGTATGCTTTCTAAATGGGTTAGCCTTACTCTCTCTCTCTCTTTTTTTTTTTTTTTTTTTTTTTTTTTTTTTTTTTTTTTTTTTTTTTTTTTTTGAGATAGGTAAGGTTTCTCTGTGTAGTTTTGGTGCCTGTGCTGGATCTTTCTCTGTAGGCCAGGTTGGCCTTGAACTTGCAGATATTCCCCTGGCTCTGCCTCCTGAGTGTTGGGATTAAAGGCGTGCACCACCGCCACTCAGCAGCCTCACACTCTTTAAGTAATGAAGTGGAATATGTTGTATGTTATACTTGTGACAGGTCTAAAAAGGGCAAATTCCTAGAGGTGGGTGAAAGATCAAGGACCAGGACTACAAGTGGGGGCAGGAGGAAACTGGAGAATAGTAGGTAAAGTTACAGGTGTGCAGAATGGGAAAATACTTTAAAATTGATTGTTTTAGTGTTTTCAGAAATCTGAACATGTGAAAGGCTGTTGAGCTGTGAACTCAAAGCAGATGAGTCAAACCACAATGTATGAATTATATTTCAATAAAGCAGTTACAAAATGAAACCAAAGCTGACCAGGCACCATGGCATTTGCCTGTGACTGGCACTTTAGAGGCTGAGGCAGGATGATTATGAGACCCATCCTCAAGGGGAAAAAAAAAAGGACAGATAGACAAACAGAGTGCACAGGCCACCTCAGCAGCAGTGGTGGATGGATGGTAGAGGGAGTACTGGCCTCTGTCCAAGACCCTGCCTCACCCCGACTTCTGGCTCTGCCTCTTACAGCATCACAGCGCTGGGTAGAGCCTCTGGCTTCGGTGTCTGTGTCTCCAACAGGAGAACAGGAAATGACTGTTGTGAACATTACAAAGTCTCCATGTGTAATGTTGTCTCCCAGGACTGGCAGTGCATGCTCTTAGCTGTTTTTATAGTCCTTGTCTCCAAAGTTCACTTGCAAGGTTAGAAACAGTTTTTTTCTCTCTCTCTCTCACATGCTCTCCCTCCTTCCCGCCCCCCCTCTCCTCTTGCCTCCCCCACTCTTTTCTTCATGTAGAAAACTCAAGCCTTGATTTGGTTCCTGGGAAAATAGAGAGAGTCTCATGCTCTATGTCTGTCTCTCTGTCTGCTCATGTTCTCTGTCTGTCTCTATGTCTGAAACCCTCCCCCTTATATATTAATGCTGAACTGAATTTTAGGGTATGGAAGAAGCAGAGAAGATGAATGAAAGTCCAGAAATTATCTTTTGTTTCAATTGAATGTGTTTCTTACTTCCTTCATTGTTCATAATATTAAAAGACATTCTGTTTTATATTTAAAAAACTGAAAGTTCTAATTCTTTATAGGAGGAAACACAAAGATAATCTGTAAATTTTACTATATGTGTTGGTTTTGATATTTTTAAATATTTCACTTATTTATTTATTTATTTATTTATTTATTTATTTATTTATTTGTTTTGTGTGTGTGTGTGTGTGTGTGTGTGTGTGTGTGTGTGTGTGTGTGTACTGTTTGGGTATGTGAGTATGGATACCACATGGGCCAGAAGAGGACATCAGATCCCTTAGAGCTAGAATTTCAGGCAGTTATAAACCTGTTAAAGTGGGTGCTGGGAACTGCACTCCATTGTCCTGTAAGAGTAGTAAGTGCTCTTACCTGCTGAGCCATCTCTCCAGTCCACACCTCAGTATATCTTGAGAAACTATTGGCACTTAACTCTCTGGGACACTAGCAGCAATTCTTGGTACATTTTGCCCCCAAAAGCATAACTCCTAACATAAATCTACCATATTCAATTCAACTAATTTAGTGTTATTGGAAATATTGATCATTTTGAACTTTCACAATTGAAAACAATGGCCTCATGAAGTATCAGCATCTTACATCTTGGCTGCAGGCCTCATTATTTTAGAATTAGTTCTTTAAACAGCATCTATGGAAAATGAAATGCTACATTTGGAAATTGTTTACTGTTGTGGATATACAATCACCTTTCAGAAATAATGCACAAATTTATGTTTTAAATCAAGATATAATATTGTCTGTCTCCCTCTAGATAAGTGGTTCTCAAACTTCCTAATTCATTGACCTTTTAATATAGTTCCTAATGTTGTGGTGACCCCAACCATAAAATTATTTTCATTGCTACTTCATAACTGTAATTTACTACTGTTATCAATCATAATGTAAATATCTGATAAGCAGGATACCTGATGTTTGACCCTGGTGAAAGGGTTGTTTGACCTCCAAAGGGGTTGAGACCCACAGATTAAGAACCTCTGCTCTAGGTCTTTGAACACTCAGTAGGGGCAGAAGGGAGTAGTCCATTCCCACCAATTATCAGTCATGAGGGTCATGACTAACTCTCTTGTAAAGAAAAGAGATATACAAAAGAAATTTCTTTAGTGAACTGGATCAACTTTTAAATGAATGGAGACACACAGGGCCAATGAAAGCTATTTTATGTTTAGATGTCATGAGAGATGAGCAGTGTCTTAAAAATATATGATATAAGTGTACCAGCTAAAGTTCTTTGGATGAGTATAACCAACAGAATGTATACTGTAAATGAGCATCCATTATATTGGCTTACAAAGTATTGGATGGGTAGTGCAACAATGGTTTTCATATAAGAAAGGCTGAGAACCTAGTACCTGCTCAGTCCATAAGGCTCATGTATCAGCAGTTCCAGTCTGGTAATGATGACCTAGAGAATTCCTGGAGAGCTGCTGGTCTTTGCTCTTTATTGGAAGGTTAAATGAATTAGGTTCCTTTGCCAGCAAAGGGTGGTAGCAATGGCAGTAGTCAAAGCAACTGCGTAAACACATTCACCAGCAGGCTGTGGAGTTGGACAGGCAAAGGAATACCATTTTTGCCTGGGATCTCTCTATTTCTGGGCTGCCACTGAAAAATACTATTCACCATGGGAAGATCTTCACCTCTCAATGAGTCTTCACTGGAATTGCCCTAATAGACCCATATGGATACAAGTCTCTTGAGAAATTCCAGATTCAATCAGTGCCAACCAAACTTAAAAATCACAGTGTGATAATAGACTGAGGGAGGAGATTCAGCAAGGTCTGTCTACTCATAGTCCCTCTATGTAGCTTACCTTCCTCAGTGTGGACAGGATTCATTTGGAATGAGGGCTGTCAAGGGAAGAGGAGAGTTTCCAGGATATTCTATGATTTTCTATTTTTGGAGAGTGGTTCAAATTTCTACAACATTCCTTAGAGAAGAGAAATTTCTGTTTCTATAACTTGATTCCTGTCACACACAGACACAGAAACACACACATAGACACACAGACACAGACACACAGACACACATAGACACACACACACACACACACACACAAATAGAGTAGATGAAGAGAGACTGGGCAAAACAAGTCAGTTCTGAGACAATCCAGTGTCCTTTGGATCAAGCACTCAGCATCAAGACACTGTGCTTTAAAATACAGTGATCTAAACCCTGATCTTTGTAATAAGTTGTTACTGTTTGGCCATCACTTTAAAATCTGAGAACCTTGCCACCATCCTGGTACCCTGCCACAACTGAGGATCTGTTAAGCCTCAGTTCCTATGTCATGTGGTACTGAATCCCTGAAGCAGGCTGAGGGGGTCGTCCTGCTAAGATACTCTGAGCCCAGCAGTGGTGCTTTTCTGTTCTCCTTGGAAGCTGTCTCTTTACTCAGAGCTGTTTATCCCAGGAAGTTGGAGACGGGCAACCTGACGGCAATGGCTCTCTCTAATTTATGAGTAATTAACTTGTCTTCTTGTTTGGTTTCTTGTTTGCATGCTGTAGAGATTGAACCTAGGGCTTTTACGTGCTGGGTAACTTCCCTAGATGCTGAACTACATCCCTGCCCCCAGTTTTGTCTTTTAAAACATGTTTCTAAATAGCATTTGTTTATCGGCATCTCTCTGTGTGTACTCATACATACACAAGCTACGATGGACAGGGGAGGTCAGAGGACAGCCAGTGGAGTCAGTTCTCTTCTGCACTTGGTGTGGTCAAGATGTTGAACTTTGGTCTTTAGGCTTGCTGGTAAGAACCTACACTTGCGGAGGACCCTGCTGGCCCTGACAGGGTTTTCTTGACAATCATATTGTGGAGAGTATTTAGAGATGTTATTTTTAGTCCATGTACAGACTGAGGTAGAATACGCACCTGGGTAGAAGGAGGAGGCTGTGCCACCTCACTCCCTTGGAATCCAGTCCGCGTTCCCCGACACTGGTTGGTTTCCCTTTCCTACCTTCTTCCTTTTTCTGAACTGCACCATGAAGAAGTCCTCTGTCTCGCTGCACAGCCCAGTCCCTGGGGGTCCTTAAGCCTTTCAGTGTCTGACATGATGTGGAATTCTGGCTTAATTAATACCTCATAAAGCCCAGAATTTGTACTTCCAAATCTGCCCCTTGTGATCATTATTCTATTAAAATTGCTGATCTACTATTTCTCTAAGAGCTGGGTTTTTCCATGGTTCAGAATGCAGGAACGGGGACTGCACAGGAAACTGTCATATCACAAAGGGAACAGAACACTTGCACAAACCCCATGACCTGAATTCAAACCTCAAATCCACAGGAAGGGGAAGAACTGAGTCCACAAAGTTCTCTCAGACTTTGCCACATGCACACTGTGGCACATGTGTACTCCTATGTACACATCATATCAATACGCCCAATGAATAAATAACACTAAAAATAATCAAGAAAGTCAAGGTCTGGAGAGAAGCATTCATTAGTGCTTTCTGCAAAAGCAGGAAATTCTGAGCTCAGATTCCCAGCATCCACATAAAAAGCTGGGTTCAATGGTACCTGACTAAATTGTCAGAGAAGTAGAGATAGGGGGATCCCTGGAGTGCAGTGACAATCCAGCTAGCCGAAATATCATACTACACATTAAATGAAAAATTTGCATCAAAATTTTTTTTCAGAGAGTGTTTGAAGAAGGCCCCTGGTCGCAAACTCTGCCCTTCACATACACATGCACATACACATAAACATTCACACACACACAATTAGACATAGGAAGATGTGGACAATAATATTGGAAAGGCTCGGAGACCAGAATTCACGTATGAGAAGATAAAGGAAGGCTATGGCTCCTACAACTGTATTTTTACCATCTCCTCTGATGCTGTACATCTGGAATGAGGCTAGATGGTGGACCTGTGCTTAGAAAGAACCTCAATGACCTCTGTGTACAGTCTTCTCTACTGTGGCCTATGCCTAGCCAAGTGCTTGAGTCCAGGGTACTAACCAGACCCCTCATGGTGCATCATACTCCCTCTTCCAGCCCAGTCTGTAGTTTGCCTTCAAATATAACCTCCTGTGTTGTGAAGATATATTTATGCAAATGAAAGCAAAACAGACCTACTGTTGGCTTGCACCTCAAATGCTCTTGCAGACTATCAAATGTTCACCCCTAGGAATGACCTGACAGAAGCTTTACCGCATTAACACAGTCCCCATGGCCAAGACCCAAATCCTAGCTTGTCTATGGCAGCTGCCTGGGAGAGAAGGTAGGGCCATCAGGGGAGAAGCCTCTGGGTCTCCCCTCCACAGGAAGCAGATGTTGAGGTCACTGGCTGTCAACATGGTGGGTCCCTACCATCTGGGCTCCTCTGAGCAGATAGGGCACAGCTGCCCTGGTGGGGGCACAGCTCAGCTTGAGGCTTGGTACTGAGGGTGCCCTTTGCAGATTCTCCATTCAGAAGCTCAGAGCTGCTGACTCTGCCCTGAGGACTCAGAGCCAAGTAGGCCTCTTTCTGACTTCTTCCCAGAGGGCTTCCCAGTGAAGACTCCAGGTCCTCTGCCAAGACCTATCTAGTGTTCCTCCAGAAACAGCTAGAGGTTCAGCTCCTGGTTCACCCTTGACTGTAGTGGGTAGCCATCCCAGCATTGGCCTGGAAGTTCCAATCCCCACTGAGACTTCGGTAATGGTCACGCCCACAAGGCGGGGCAGAGGAGGAAGCGGAAGACGAAGGATCGGGAAGAGCTCTGTCTCTTGGTCCCCGGACTCTGGACGCGGGAGGTAGACCGAGCAGAGTTCTCCAGAGAACACCGCCGGACTGCGCTATACCCTTGCCAGACCCTGTAACCTACCCCTTCATTTGTAAGTTACCCCACAAAATAAACCTCCCTTTTAACTACGTGGAGTGGCCTTAATAATTTAACCAATACTTGACTCTGCTTTTTCTGCTGGCATTTTGCCTATGATCCTGTCACTCTGTCCTTTGGGGTGATCTTCACCAGTGGAAAGGACTGAAAAGCTCACATTGTCCTCTGAGAAAATGCTCCTCTAACTTGGGTATTCCTAAATTGAAGATCCCTCATTGGTCCTTGTGTTCTGCAGCAGTGATTTACATCTCTGTTTATTCATTAGAATTATATACATATATATGAGCCATGTGGTGGTGGCACACACCTTTAATTCCAGCTCTCGAGAAACAGAGCCAGGCAGATCTCTGTGAATTGAGGCCAGCCTGGTCTACAGAGTGAGATCCAGGACAGGCACCAAAGCTACACAGAGAAACCCTGTCTTGAAAAGAAAAACATTAAATATATATGGGGGCTTAGGGTGGGAAAGGGAGGCAGGGAGAGGTAAGTCCATTTGTTCCTATGTGAGGTCATGAAGCATCTGTCAGGGATATTGGGGCACCAGATTATGCATGGAGAGTCAGAGGACAACCTCTGGGTATTGGTTTTACCCTTCTTCCTTGTCATGAGAAAGGGATTGAGACTCAGAGTGTCAGCAGGGTTAACTGGCCCCCAAGCTTTTACAGATTCTCCTGTCTCCACCTTCTACCCCTCCCAGGCACCCTGGAATTATAAATGTCACTGTCTTTAGCTTCTAGCTGGGTTTTAGGGATTGTTGGGCATGAAATGTAGGGATTCCTCATACTGAACCTACTCCTCAGCTCCATTCAAATCATGGGGGTTTTGTTGTTTGTTTTAGTACAAATGCCCAAATTCCTTTCGTGGAGATTCTGAGGAAGTTGATTTGCGTAAACTATTCTTCAGAGCCCTGTTTTGAAGGCTCTTGCTGAACTCTCTTAGCCTGGCACCTGAGGCCTTGGGGACTGGTTTCTCTTTCTACCTGCTTTTCTTGTCATCCCTTGTCCATCGCTCTTTTGTTTGTCTCTTTCTATTTTCCACTATCTATTTCTTTGTTATCTGGGCATCCCTCTGTCTCCTACAATATTTGCTCACTGGACTGAATGTGGTCTCTTACCTGCTCTGTGAAACACTCTTAGACTTTGTGTAGGGAGTTAGTAATGCCTCTTTGTCCCCTGCCTCTCATCACTGTCTCCCCTAGAGATGCAAGTTTGCAACTGTTTGCTGTTGGGTTGATTTTGTCCTTTATTTTTATTAGCATATATTTACTGTGTAACTGGTATCATTAATAAAGTTTCATACACGTGTACAATATATTTTGATCATATTCACCCCATTACACTCTCACTCTCTTTCCTGGCCCCCACTAGCTTTGGTCCCTTCCCCTCCAAATTGGTCCCCTTTCTACTTTCATGCTTCTCTTTTAATTATCAGTGAGTTTCATTAGTGTTGTTTACAGGAGCATGGGTGGGAGTTACAGGTACTGAGGTACCTTAATAGTGGCTACACTTTTGAAGGAAGGGCCCTCTTATCCAGCAACCATTAACTGGGTAGAAATCATTGTGGGTCGAATTGTCACAAGCTCCTCACACTGCCTGACAGGGTGTTTGTGGGTCAAACCTTGTGTAGGTCTTATGCAGGCAATCACAGCTCCTGTGAATTCAAGAGTGCAAACAGCCATGCTATGCCCATTGGCTGGGTTATTAATTTCATTGTCTTCCTCATTGCTTAAAGTCAAGGATAGTGTTTTAATCCTTTCAACAATTGCCCCTGTGGCTCACTCCAAAATACAAAGGTATATGATGTTAATCTTTGTACTTTCCCACCCCCAGGGGTGTTTTGGACTCATGGTTTTGTCCATCAGTGTTGGCTCATATGGTGCCCAGACACTTGAGCATACAGCTATAGTAGTAATTCCCATCCCTAGAGCCATCTTTAAGTACAGTCAGTGCTCACCTTTTGCAGGTGGGGAAACTGAGGCAATTAGAAGGAAAGCAGCTTGCTCGGTGTGCAACCAGGCACACTGAAGATGGTTTGAACAATGAGCATGCATCAGTTCTGCTATTGATGCCTGAACAGTCAATAGAGCTGTTTCCTTCAGTGTTCACTGGGCCATAATGGAACAGTAGTATCCATAGATGGAAAAATTTTAAAAGGAAAAAAACCGGCCCTTCATGATTAATTCCTAATGCAGCTTCCTCAGGAAGGTAGGTCAGTGTTGCGGTGTAGTCAAAAGAAATCTAGGGCAAAGGATCAGGACAGGTTGCTTTTAATAAGCAAACTGTGGCCTGACAAATGCTCTGGGAAGTGTTCCCTGATTATGTTTGATCCCTGTAACAGTGATGTCAAACCAAACCGTATGATCATATGTGCAGGTGATGAGCCAGAGATCAGGGAAGGCAGGTGACTTGGGCAATGTTTATGATGAACTTAGAAAAAACTGTTGGAGTCCAGAAAGACAGTTCAGCCAGTAAAGGTGCTTGACACCGAGCCTGAGCACTTGAGATCTATTCCTGGGGTCCGAGTAGTGGAAGGAGAGATTCAATTCACACAAATTGTCCTTCCTCACAGGCACACATACCATCAACTAATATATTAAAATTTCCACAGTTGATGTTCAATTAATCTGACTTCAGAGGGAAACTCTTTCTGCCTTGCAATGGGGCCGACCTTGTCCACTTTAGTAATGTGACAAGAAAGTATAAGCAAACATGTCTGGAGAATGAGACAGTGTGGGGCAGGGGAAGGCTGGTAGGATAGTGAAGAGGATATGATCATAGCATATGACACTCTTAAATGAAACTGCCCTTGTGTAGTGGTGATGATTAATGTTAATTGCTACCTTGGTGGGATCTAGATTCATCTAGGAGCAAGTCTTCAGGCACACTCAAGGTGGATTACAGAAATTAAGGTTAGACTGAGAATACATGAGAGGGACTCCCTGGATTATAGTAGTTGATGTAGGAGGACCCATCTTAATGGTAGACAGGACCATTCTCTGGGCTGGTCATCTGATCCTAGACTGTGTACAGTGGAGAAGGCAAGCTGAGCAGCAGCATTCACTCATCCCATCCTTCTCTGTTTCCTAATTTTGGGTGTGATGTAACCAGCTGCTTCTGCTGCTTGAATTCTCTGCCACCATGGACTGTATCCTTGAACTGTGAGATGAAATAAATCCTTTGAGTTAATTTTGTCAGGGTATTTTATCACAACAATAGGAAAAGAAACTAAGACAATTACCTTGTGTAGCTGAAAGTTTTTCTATGTCCTGCCTGGCCTCCAGTCAGGACAAATGTCTCTTACCCACTGGTCCTGCAGCCACTCAGACCCAAATAAACACACATAGCTTAATATTATTTTTAAACTATGGGCATGGCAGGCTTCTTGTTATCTAATTCTTATATCTTAAATTAATCCATTTTTATAAATCTATACTTTGCCATGTATCTTACCAGTACCTGTACATCTTGATTCTTCTGGTGATGGCTAGCAGAGCCTCCCCTGCTCTGTCTTCTTTCTTCTCTCTCTCTCTCTCTCTCTCTCTCTCTCTCTCTCTCTCTCTCTCTCTCTCTCTCTCTTTAAAATGTCCTGCCTAACACTATTTTGCCTCACCATTGGCCAACAGCTTTATTTATCAACCAATCAGAGCAACACATTTTCACAGCATGCAGAATGACATTGCCCCATCAACCCTGTATAATTAAATAATTTACCAGAGCCAGTGAAGCCCAGTGGTAGAGAGCTTGCATAAAATATGCTAGGTCTTGGTATTGATTTTTGGAACCATCAGTTAAAATAAAAACAAAAACCAATTGTATCTGGGGATAAAATTGCTGGTATCATTTTGAGGGGTTTTAAGAGTTTTTTTTTTTTCTTCAGCTTTTACCTCTGCAGTCACTCATCACTACCCTAATTAATATATAGCATGCCTTTATTTGGCACAGAAGCCTCACATATTTGGGTTTGTGCCCTTTGTTTCATAGCCAGAACTATCAGAAATGTCTCAGTTTAAAAGATACTAAGTCGTAAGGCAGAGGAGCCCTCATGAATCAGCCCTTCCTGTTTCTTTTGCAGGCAGTGACTTGAATGATGGCCTGTGGCACTCTGTCAGCATCAATGCCAGGAGAAACCGTGTCACCCTCACACTGGATAATGATGCTACTTCCCCGGCTGCAGATACCTCCCAGCTGCAAATTTACTCTGGAAATAGTTACTACTTTGGAGGTAAATTCTCTAGCCTTTGAGACTTCAAATAAAATGACAGGGGAATTATTCCACCATGTGCTTTATCCAATACACAATCCTCCTCATAGCCCTGCATTCATACATGCTTGCACACAAGCTCCAAACAGTGAGAAACCATTACCTCAGACAACTGTGCAAATGTAAGCTATCTAGGACAGTGTTGAGGACAGAAGGAACTGGGTCCATAACTGGTTACATAACTCATCGAAGGAGATTCTTGTAGCCATGCCAAGCTCCTTGGTCACACTGAAAAGGTAAAAACTGGCTGAAAACTTAGAGAAAAAGTTCTGAGTGTCAGCAAGTACCTGCAAGAGGGGAAACTCAAGAGGAGACACCACCAGCCTGCTCAGCCATCTAGGTCGATCCACTGCCACCTCTCCCCTGTTCTGTGTCTTGGAGATCACCCACACCCATGGAGGGAGGCAGAGCAAACTGGACAGGAGCTAGTGGCTCCACAGGCAGAGCCATTGCTATTTCTGAATGGCTGCTCTTTCTAGTGTGTCCTGAACCCTTGCAACACTTGTAGTGACACAAACACAAACAGACAGGGTGGACAAAGCTTATGTGGCATTTGACCATTTTTAAAAATACACCCATGTTGAGTATTTTTCAATTTTTATTTATTCTTCTCTTATACAGTACATGCCATGCATTGTTTAGTATTTTAACTGTATTTTTTATTAATAGAGATAGTGCATGTTTCTGTAGTCATGGTCTGTCTTACAGAAGCCACATCTAAAGGAAACTTAGTCCTCATGGCCCTCTGTCCTCAAGCTCTTAAGGTACAGTCCCTGGACTCAGTTTTCTAGAACACAGACAACAATTTTAAGACGTGCCAGGAGATAGAAGCAAGAGCAGATTCCAGGCTCAGTGAAGCTTAGTGGTGGAGGGTTTGCTCAGCATGTAGAAGGTGCTGGGCTCCATGCACAGTACCACATGCACACCCAAACCCTATGCACACTCTCCACATCTAGCACTACATACACATCCAATCCCCATGCAGACTCTCCACACCCAGCACCACATGCACACCCAAACCCCATGCACACTCTCCACATCCAGCACTACATGCACACCTAAATCCTATGCACACTCTACACACACAGCACTACATGCACACTCAAACCCCATGTACACTCTCCAGAGCCAGCACCACATGCACACCCAAACCCTATGCACACTCTACACACAGAGCACCTCACACACACCCAAACCCCATGCACACTCCCCACACAAAGCACCACACACACACCCAACCCCAACTCTCCCCCACACAGTGTAGAGAGTGGCACAAACTGGTTCAGATCGTGTCAATGTGAACACGAAATGACCCTGCCTTAGAGCTGACAGTTCCTTCCCATGAGGTAACTGAAGACAATCATTGAAAAACAGCATTCACTGAAGAGATGGCAAGATGTTCTCCTGGGAAAAGGTGCTTGTGGCTCAAACCTGAGGACTTGCGTTCTATCCTTAGAATCTGTATAGTGGGCTCCATAAATCTCTCTTCTGAATTCCACACATGCTTGCCTGCACTCTCTCTTGCTCTTGCATAATAATAAAATAATAATAGCAATAAAACATACACAGTAGTTACTCAGAGACTTCTGCAAACTAATCATACACTCTACACTGAGCTGCACCCCAAACCCTATAATCTCTTAGCTCCAAAATATACAAATCACCTTTTTCTTTCCAAGGAAATATATGGAAGGCTTGAAACACCAAAGGGTCTTTGCACTGGTACAGAAATCATATGTAGGGTCTCCTTGGAAGGAAGCAATGTGGAACAAGATCAATGAGGTTGGGTTTTTTTTTTTTTTTAGCTGAGAATCGAACCCAGGGCCTTGTGCTTGCTAGGCAAGTGCTCTACCACTGAGCTAAATCCACAATCCCAAGGTTGGATTTTAACATGAGGAAGCACCACTGTCCTTCACCTACAATCGCAAGTATATCCACAACAATAGCATATACTTTTAGGTGATAATATTTCCTACATAATATATCTACATAATAGATAATAAGGCTGCTGTTGGTTGAAATAAAAAAAAAATCTGTAGGTTGGAGATATAGCTTAGTCACAAAGCACTTGCTGTTAAGCATAAGGACCTGTATTTGGATGCCTAGAGCCCCCGGAAAGCCAGCCTCTGTACCATGTCTGTAATCTTCAGGCAACTTATGCCAGTTAACCTGGTGCACACAGTAGCAAACAAAAGACACATTTTCAGACAAGATAGAAAGCACCAACTCCTGTAGTTGTCCTGTAATATACATGAATGGGCTGTGGCATTTGTGCATACTCATATACATTGTCACTCAAAGGTTAATAAAATCATAATAATCTGTAGACAGCTATAAAGACAGCACATATATGGAATCTGTGTTCACTGCACCCCCCTAGTGAAAGCAAATGAATGAGAACAAATGCAGAGCAATGGTCTTGACTCCAAGCTGTGCATTCTGTATCACATACTATATTTTAGCAATGAAGAAAGACTGATGGTCAGGAATTTATTTGCAGGCAAAATGGCTTTGAATAATCATGTTATAATAATAATCTGAAGTAAAATGGCTCTCCTCCCCAAGCTAGACTATTGCTAATTTCTGGGTGTGTTTCCAGGAGTGCTAGACTTAGAATGTGAAGATTTATCTATGATTTGAACAGTGTTTAAGCAAACCCTCACACACAGACTGTAAACTTAAGGAAGGTGACAAATGAGCTTCAGCAATAATAGTCAACTTCCATAAATTCTCTCTACAGCTTCAATTAGAAGTTGTAGCATCTCTTCATTTTATAGTGTGCCTGTGAGCTGTTAACCAGCTGCTGGGCTTCAACCCTGTAGTGACTGTCTATTAGAGATGGCAGAAATAATTCCCTATTATTTATGGCTTATTGCTGTGTTTTCAAGCTCACATTCCCATATGCTCTGAACCTATTAAAACCATTGAGATGGAGTTTGTAAGAGCACACATACTCATCTACCTGCTTGGTCTTCACCTGTCTTAATGAGGAGTAGCTTGTCCTGGTTGCAGGTGATGCTAAACAGGGGCAAAGCATTTTTATCTCTAAAAGAACACTCTTTAAGAGGTGTGGTGTTAACCTTTCGCGTGTGCTATTACCTATAACCATGTGCACTTAAGCTCACAGTTCTCTCAATGTCTGGATTTGCTTTGCACAGCATGTCAAAAATCCTGCTTGGCTTCTGAGAGTACCTTTCTCGTGAACTAAGCCTGTTAATGTTCCACAATTAACCAGACAATTACTCTGCTGCTATCCTTAGCAGAGCATGATTTCCTTAGAAAGAAAGTGTAATTCAGAATTGCATTGTGAATTTAGATGTGTGTTTTGAGACAGAGCCAACATTTTCAAGCACTTACAATATGTGAACAATATGTGAAGGATGTCATTCAAAAGAAAGATGAATAGGTTTCCAGCAGGAAAAAAATTGTGTGTGTGTGTGTGTGTGTGTGTGTGTGTGTGTGTGTGTGTGTGTGTGAGAGAGAGAGAGAGAGAGAGAGAGAGAGAGAGAGAGAGAGAGAGAGAGAGAGACTCAGTTAGTAAAATGCTTACTATTGGATTCTCAGTACCTATAAAATACTGGGCATGTCATGGAACATCTTGAATTCCAGTGCTGAGATAAACAGGTTCCTGAGGCTCACTGATAACACAGTCTACTCCAACCAGCAAGCTCCAGGTTGGGTGAAGGGACAGTGTCATAAAAAGTAAAGAGTGAAGGCAGATCTCTGGAGCTCATGACCAGTCCATCTATGCACATGGGTTCATAAAGAGACCTTATCTCAAAGAATAAAGTGGAAAGTGGTAGAAAAAGACATACTTATATCAACCTCTGGCTTCTACATGTGCCCACTTAAATACACACACACACACACACACACACACACACACACACACACACACCCTCACACACCAACACATGGTAGGAGTTAAGGTAAAAGTTATACCAATGATATTCCCTATGAGTTTTTTTCCTTTATAGTGACTGAATATACCCATTTTACATCATTTCTGCCCCTTCTCCTGAGCTAGGATTTACAACAAAAGTGTGCCCTGCTGTGAATAAAAAAGTGCCCAAATAATCAGACCTCCAGGTCCTCCATCAATAGGTTGCCAAAGCAATGACAGATCATTTCAGTGTTCTTCATCTTTTTTCTGTCCCACAGGGTGCCCCGACAATCTCACCGATTCCCAATGCTTAAATCCCATTAAGGCTTTCCAAGGCTGCATGAGGCTCATCTTTATTGATAACCAGCCCAAGGACCTCATTTCAGTTCAGCAAGGTTCCCTGGGGAATTTTAGTGATTTACACATTGATCTGTGTAGCATCAAAGACAGGTAATTATTGTCTCCTCTCCTCTGTTTCCCCATCCCTTCCTGTTCTCACTGTTCTCTATATGAGTTTCTTAAAGCAGAATTCTAATCCACTGACATTAGACACATTAGACATAATTGAGTCGCCTAATGGAAAATATTTCTGAAAGGATTTCAGGCCCAGAGAAAAACGGTTTAAATTAGTTGAGTCTCTCTTCGTGTTGACTTGAAGCAAATGGGATATGCAAATTAAATCAAAATACAAATTTGTGAAAGGATTAAAATTTTATGCATAAACAACATTTGATTACTTTCAAGTTAAGAGTAAAGCATAAGGGAGGAAGCACTTCTCCCCTACACCGTTTCCTTCTTTGCCTGCTGTGGGATCCTTCTTGTAATGGCACAAAGCTTCAGGAAATCTCCACTAAGGGTTTGGCTGTGCTCAACATGGAGGACCTCAGTTGGGGATGGCTGGTCCTAGCTGCCACCATTCCCATACACTGTTTCTTTAGTTCCAAAGACACCAGATAGTAAACTAGCGAGAATTAGTTCTTTTATTCTGCCATGCAGAAATCTAGCATGACACTCTGTGTCCAGGTGTATCTCTCCTGGGATTTGGCTCCTCTTATGTTGGAAATTTCTAGATTTAAAGTCAGAAAACCAAAGAGAATGGTTGGTGAATTTCAGCAGGATTTTGCCATATTCCTTATTTACCTACTTGCTTCATTTTTCTAGTTCTGCTTATTCCTTGAAGATATCAATGAGCCATTGGGTAAATATGATTTGTTAAGTGTTTACATATGTGTTTGAATTAGAAGTCCTTGGTTACATTAATTAGTTGTTGCCATAATCTCAAAAATACCTATTTGTGAACCATGTGGTACCAGTAACTTGGTACCACTGTGAGACTAAGGAATGAGACTGAGGAAGTTTGGGAAGGAGGTTGCATTACATCTTAAAGGATAAGGAAATCCTGCTTGACAAAGGTGAGAGCAGCCAGAAGCTGGGAGGAGACAGGGCCACAGAACTGCATGGAAACAACATGGCTCACAAGCGTCATCAGTTCAAAATGCTTTTGATTTTGCATTTAAAATCTCTAGTACTGGGATACATTTTATAACTAATAGCATATGAAAATTTCCTTGGCAACACTTATTTCCTGCATAGTAAGTAACTTGCAATTTACCATGTCTTATGTTCAGTTGCTATAGTTCAGCTCATAGGTCATGCAGGGAAGGCATGTGGCTTCCATATAGCTGAGGACGTGAACCTGGAATCATCAGAAAGAGGGCTTTGTGCCTGCAGAATTTGATTTCATGCTCTGTGTAAAAACTAAGAAAGAACACCATCAGATTTGGTGAATAGAAACATGAGTTTGGAAAAATTCAGGGCAGACTTAAGGGAGTTTGGGAGGTGAGTATCCCAGTCCAGGGGAGAAATGATGAAAAGTTTCAGGTGCCTTTATGGGGAAACATGGGAAATCAGCCATACAGAACATGGTCTCTGCTAATGCTGGCAATGACTGCTATAATTAGATGGAACCTAACACACATTTCTGATAACAAACACCATTTCACATGGGATCACCAATATACCACACTGACTTCTTTTTGTTTGTCCACATTGACTTCCAGATCTTTGTGCCTTTTTTTCCATTTGACCAGCTGTGAAAGTGGGTAATAAAATGTGTGCTTCATTAAAATGTGCTAATTTAGAAATCTCCAAATCAAAGCTATTACAGGGAATGGCTACCACCCCAAGTCTATATTCCCAGCAAGGGAGAAGCTTCCAAATCCATCAGCTGGTGCAGTATTTTATGTACTGCCGATCAATACAGGGACATTTGTCAATTGAGATCTCTTTAATACCTTAATATACAATCAAGGAAGCTCTCATTATTTTTGATTACATGAAAGTCATTGCCATCTACCCTACATCATTACTTTTGTATTATTGTAGTCTTGAATAATTATATTACATACAATTGTTGTTTGGTTAATTAATTGTATAATGAGGAATGTGTTTCCTTTAGTGGGTAAAAGGTATGTTTCTGTTGATTTGCAGTTACTTTCTCTAACAAAATGGAAAACTGGTGGCCAAAGCTTTGTTTGGTCTCTTACTGATCTAATTTACATTTGTTTGACATCTGTGTCGGGGGAGAAGGGTTACAAAGGCAGGTGTTTCCTGAGTTTTGTGTTTTCTTTTCTTTCTTATAATAAAGATAAATGCCATAAAAGTGCATGTATATGTAAACAAGGAGCAACAATAAATGTGTAAAATAAAGAGGCCAGAGGCCAGAAGTCAGAGGTCAAGCAAGGAGAGAAAAGCCTTACAGCCTGGGGAAGCAGACACAGGGGGGCCTCTGGGGCTCCCTAAGCCAGCTGCAAAGTGAGGTTTCTGGTTCATGAAAAGCCCCTCTACCTTTTTTTGTTTGTTTCTTTCTTTCTTTCTTTTTTATTTAACTAAGGGGAGATGCAGTTTATTTACACCAGCAGCCATGGGGGCCGAGAGAATACACAGCACAGCTACCTGTACAGCATGGATTACATATGCAAAAGTAAGAATCACAAGACCACAGGATAGCATGAGCTCCACCCCCTCCCACAATGACCCCAAGGTGCTGTAATGCCAGGCAGGTGGCCCCTGGGCATGCGGGGTGGGGGGAGTGATGCACGGAAAGGAAAAGCGACTGACCATGGAAATTAGTACAGAAACCCCACACACACCCGAGGACATGATAGGATACAGGGTGGATGACACATAGCCAGGGTGGGGAGGATGGGAATTGAAACCCACACAGCCTGCTGTTAGAGGGAGTGGGGAGTTCCTAGCCCCCTTCAACTACACGGTAGGAGGGCATACTCCCCAGAAGGAAAGGGTTTGCTCCCTCAGGGTCCCTGCTGGACCAAGCCCATCTCTTACCCAGCCTGGGCAGGGGGCTCTGCCCTGAGGGTGAGCCAAGGAACAATAGGGAAGTATTTTGTGGACAAACCAGTTCCCAAACTACCCCCTCCAATCAGAGCAGAAGGGAGAGGTGGGAGGTCAGAGTGAGCTGGCCTGAGCCGCCGGTACTTAGCCTGGGCGGTTCCTGACCTTCAGCAGGCTCCCAAGCCTGTGCTTGGAAGCAGCCTAGAACCTTCTCTGCCCCTCTAGTTTCCCCTCAAGGGAGAAGGCTGTAGAAGACCAAGGACTGAGGAGCCCAGGTTCCAGGATTTATTCTAACTCCTGCCAAAATTGGTTTGACTTTTTAAAAAATAATCACAATGCTTGGGCTAAAAATTAAAGTCTGGAAGGAGGTGACAGGACCTGCCTGTAGTGAATCCACCAGGTTTAAATGAATCCCCAGGGGTGCCTTGATCCTGGAGGACATGGAATGGAGGGGAGGGGCTGGGGGGAAGGGGGGTGGGAGGGGAGAGGACAGGGGATCCCGTGGCTGATGTATAAAATTTAAAACACATAATAATAAAGAAAAAATATTTATTAAAAAAAAGAAAGCCAAACAAAAACAAACAAAAAAATTAATTTGCAACCAGGCATTAGCGACAATCAGAACCACCCCAAGGGGAGACAAGGGTTCCAGACAGGGTACTGCAACCCTAACTCTGTTGTTCCCTTAACCCTCTAGGGTTCCTAACCCAAATCAGTCCAACCAGCCCCGGGTACTATCTACCCAATGAAGGAGTGGTTCCTCCTGGGGAAAGAGGGGACACGTATAGCATAGCAAGTGCCAGAAAACTTGGTTCAGGGCCAACCCCGTTCCTGTCAGCAAGGTGTACTCCAGCCCACGCCTGCATCCTCCAGCTCAGTTTCAAGGCATACCTCCTACTTGGCAGGTGGGACAGTACATCTCTTCAGGATGTAAGCCAGACAGGTGGGTGCCCTGGCATGACAGTCCCACACAGGGACAACAACACCCATCCAACCTCCACGCGACCATTCTATTTGTCACATGTTAAACCATGTGAATTGTTAGCCAGCTGGTACTAACTTGCCTGCCAGGGATAGCAGGGGTAGGGGATGCTCTGGCTGTGGTTTCCCAGCAGTTCCCCAAGGAGCACTGAGTGTCTCTCTGGGACCTCAGACACAGACCTCTGTCCTTGCCTTCTGTGTGGTTTTCTTCCTTCACAGTGAAATAGGGCCCACCTACACACCCAGGATTTTATTTCCTTGTTCCTCACTGTGCCTCTTACATATTTAAATGTTGTAGTGCCGGTCATGTTGGGGGAAGGTCATGAAAAAGGCACACATTTTCCAAAATCTTAAGTAGCTCCTCTGTGGACTCTTACAGGCCCTCTGAAATTGTGCTTGCAAACTGGTAGGTTCTGATACTTTTGAGTTGTTTAAAATCAGCCTTTGAAACATTGTTTTATGGCTGGAGAGATGTCTCATTAGCTAAGAGTACTTGCTTCACAAGCATGCATCCTGAGTTCAGATCCCACCACCCATGTAACAAGCTATATGTGGTGACACTTGACCACTGTAACCCTCATGCTGTGGGAGGTAGAGCTGGAGGTTCCTGGTGCTTGCTGGCTGCCAGCCTAGTTAGGAAAAAACAACACAGACAACATAATTACCACAAGCTCCAGGTTCAAAATAGGAGCCTGCCTCAAAAGAATACTGTGGAGAGTGATAGAGAACGATGCCTGACACCCTCCTCCTGCCTCCACACTTGTGCACAGGCATGTATATGTGCACATACATGCACATCACACACACACACACACACACACACACACACACACACACCAAACAATGGTGATAAACCTTTATTAAGACTAGCAGACACCAGCTAGATTCTGGAATGCTAGGAAAATTTTGGATGTCACAAGTCCCATTCTCTGTGGACTGTCCTCACACAGCAATACAACTGGAGGAGGCTCTTGAATATCACCCAGTCCCAGTCCCAAACATACAGAAATGAACATAACATGGAGGGTGCAATATCAATTATGGAAGCAGGGGATATTGCCCAGGGCTCTGCTATTGTGTCCTAAGGAGATTTCTTTCTATTCCCTTTAAAAATGCAAGCCATTTGCTTTTTCCACTGGGTGGATCACAACAAAACAGTGTTGTGTCAGTTTCCTGCAGTCAAATATGTTAGAAAACACAGTTTTCCCCTCCATGGCTGGTTCTTTTTCTCCTAGCACATTTTCCACTATGAAAAGCATGTGTCTGGCTCTCTGGTCAAGATTCTCAGCTTCTCAGCTTGAGCATCGGGAGCCACAAACACAGAGGCTGGGAAAACATTGTGTTGGATAACTTCCACAAACAGACTCTTGATACAGCCCACCCCATGTGTGGGTGGGTATTAAAAACAGGGTGTAATATAAAAAGATTGCTTTGCTGGGTAATACATATGTCTGAGCTCTTATCTAAAACTGAAAGCATTTACATCAGGTGCCAGGAAAGCCATGGTAAGGGCAATGCTCACACAATCTGAGCTCTTCTCTCTAAGTGAGAAATGCTACAATATGGTATTCTCCCTTCATGCGTGAAATGAGGCCTAAATCAGAACAGGCACATCTCTGTTTTTTTTTTTTTTTTTTTTTTTTTTAAATCCTTATTTGCCCTGTTTCATGGAGGAAAAGGAAAGGTTGTATTTTATATAACTCTTGAATAAGCGTTCTTTAAATATTATTTCATTTGACTCTCTCCACAGTCTTACAAAGCCCAAGTGGTTCTTCAGGTGCGGCGCATGCACAGTATCACAGTGCACAGTGTAACTTGTTAGAAAGGAAATGTCTAGGGCTGGGAGACAGTTGCACAGTTAGAGCCCTTGCTGCTCTGGGAGGGCACGAGGTTTCATTCCCAGCATCCATGGCTCACAGCCACTTGTGCCTCTAGCTCCAGGGACCTGACTTCTTCTGGCCTCCATGGGTGTCTGCACTCCCATGCACAGTCCTACACAAATATATAAATATAGTTAAAAAAAACATAAACAAAATAAATCTTTTTTAACTTATTTATTTATCTATTATCAGCTTGATACACTACAAATTCTTATCCTAATAGTGAAATGTTTCATTTGAGTTAGTTAGCCCAGAATGGGGTAGGAAGTAACACATACTCATGCCTGAAATTTTAAGAAGTTCTCCTGGGACACTCACATTTGAGATTTGTGGGGTTGTCACCATTGCCCAGGGAAATTCACCAACTGTTCAAGGTCGCAGTTTAATGATCACAGGAGCCAGATTCAACCCCAGTGTCTGCCAATTCCTGAGTTTATGGACGTGTGCAGGGCCTGTTCCTAAAGTTCCAAAGAAGAGAAATGGCTTGGGTGGCCGGAACAAGTAAAGGAGGGTGCCACCCAGGAAAGAGGAACCTGAGGAGTGGACTGGGTTTAGGGAGGTCAAGGAGCAGAGACCAGGCACATGTTGTGGATGGCATAGTGTAGGACTGAGAATATGGGAGGTAGTGAGCATCTGTTTGCATGATCGGAAGGCTGCACCTGTTAACAGTTAACATGCCTAGCAATGAATGGAAGTCAAGAGCAGAGGAATTTGCCAGAACAACAAAAAGTCTGCAATCTAAATAAGAGTCAAATTAATAGTTTATCTTTAAATAATACTTGCTATGAGCCAGAGCAAGTGTCTGTGTGTGTGTGTGTGTGTGTGTGTGTGTGTGTGTGTGTGTGTGTGTTACTAACAGTAGGGATCATCATTAACTATATCTTCTAATAAACAATTTGAGATGCTAAGTAACCTTCCCAAGGCATTAGAGCCAACATGTAGCAGAAACAGGAAACGCATCAACAAATCTGCTTGGAGAGAATCAGGCTGGTTGTCCACGGTGCTCCCTCTAACATGCAGAGACTGGAATCTCCAAACTCTTTGGCAGGATTGAGAAGCAGAAAGTGATGAGTTTCTATGTTGGGTCAGACCTCACACATTGTAGTAGCTGGAAAGACCATTTAGTTGGTAATGTGCTTGCTGTCAAAGCATATGGGTTTGGAATGCAGCACCCACAAAAGTCAGTCAGAGTGGTGTACTTACAGGCCCAGCATTGGGAGGCCAAGACAGGAGGATCCCTGGGGTTCTCTCGCCAGGTAGTCTCCCTAAATCAACCAGTTGCAGATTTAGTGAGGAAACTGGCCTTAAATATACAAATGATTTGTAGAGTGATTGAGGGAGACCGATACCATTGACCTCTGTTCTTTACACGCACCACACAGATGTGCACATGCATCTTCCACCATGTGTGCATACATGCACAACAAGAACAGGGAGTACTGGGAAGAACATACTGAGACCCAGAATACACAGAGATTGAAGGTTTCCAGTCGAAATCTTTGGCTTTACCTAGTTCTTGGGCATGGTAATGGAAGGGAAGAACTTCATAAATTAGCCTGAATGACAGTTGCACAGGGGTAGACTCTGAGCTACTTCATTATGAGCAGTCCATCTAGAACTCCTCAGTAAAAACCACACTGAATCCTCATCTTTTCTTCAAAAGGGCTTCCACCCTCACCTCGTACCTCTTTAAACATGAAGGAAGAGTTGGGGTTTCTAAGGAACAGGAACCTGGATTTCATTACTGTAAGTAAGTTTCCTTGAAGGAGGGCATCTATGCTCTCTCATCAGCCTGATCTCTGTTGTCAGTTGTTTTTACAAGGAAAGTTGATCAATTTGTTGATAAAGTGTCCTCTTGGGCAAAGGAAGGTCACTGTTGTGGTTTGAATGTAAAATGTCCTCCATAGGCATATGTGTTTGATCATTTGGATCCTAGTTGGAGGTACTGTTTGGAAAGATTGTGGCAACTATTAGGAGAGGGATCCTTATTGATGATTGGGCCTTGACATTTGATAGCAGAGCCTACTTCCTGTTGCATTCAGCTTCCCTACTATGGAGACAACATGAGCAGCTGCTTCCTGTCTCCATGCTTTCTCTGCTGCTGTGGATTGTATCTCCTGGAACTGTGAACCAGAAATGACCCTTCCACCCTTAAGTTCCTTCCTATCAGATATTTTGTCACAGAAATGAGGAAAGCAACTGAGGGGGATACTGGGTGCTTTTATTCACAGAAAATACAAACCGCCAACCACACTGGGGGCGGTACTTCATGCTTTCCCATAAGGCTGTGGTAAGAAGTTTCCCTCACTGACTGACAATCTGAAATACTAATGCTGACAACAAAGACATGACAATGGCCCATTGAATTGTCACTAGAGGTTGTTCTAAGGTCTACGGTTCGGCAAGTTATGCATGGAGTAGATGTTCTGAGAGCTTTGAGAAAGGAGCTGTCAAGAGCTGCCTGCACTGCCTTCCTGAGAGATACTAAGAAATGCAGTTTCTGAAACACAGAAGCCAAGGCCGCTTTTGGTGTAGATGGGAACATGAGAAAAGAAGACTTTATATTCTCAAGTCACTTCCGTGAAGCGGAAACATTTCTAAATTAATAATTAGAAAGACAAAAGATTCCTCTGTATTGACCTCTTCCCAGGATCAATACCCCAATGAGCCTTCATCTGACACCCTGATAAGGGATCCCCATCTGCTTATTATGTTAAAGAGGCTCCCTGCTACATGACCAGGGTAACATCTGGTTGGTTCCTTATCTCACTGATGTGCACTCTTGGGACTGAGAGGGAAAACGCTGGTCTCAAGGGAAGCACTGGTTGCTGTTGTCAGTATCATTAACAGATACAATTAGAAGGAAAAGTAGCTCCACAATTTGAGTTGGTGAGAAAATTGGATCTGGCATCCTAAAAAGGTAGCTGACTGTTGCTGCTATGAAAAATAAATTTATAAATTTAACCAGTTTTGTTTTTAATTCTGATTTCCCACAAGAAATTTACAGAACACAAATGAGACCTTGTTCATTTATCAATGACATGGACTCTTTAAAAATTTTATATAATTAATTAAGTAATTAAATTTGAGACAGAGTCTCTTATAGCTCAGCCTAGCTTCAAACTCCCTATACAGCCAAGGATGATCTTCTATTACTCATCCTTTTACCTCCACCTCCCAGGTGCTGAGATGATAGCTGAGTGCCATCATGCCTAGTCTGAGTAGAACCAGATCAAACCCAGGACTTCATGAACTCTAGCCAACCACTCTACCCGCTGAGCCTCATCGCTTGTCCTTAAAATGACACAGGCTTCTGAATGCCTAGCTAGATCCTTCTGCTCAGATATCATTGTTGCTTATGTGTGGTCACCATCACTCTAGATTTTCAAATGCCTAAAGGAGGTGCTTGTCTCTCTACTTGTGAGACAGGGAAACTGATATTAGCGTCCACCGTCGTCCATCACCTTACTTTACAATGGAATCAAACTCTAGATATTGAGGTGGTGGATAAAGTCTCTGCTCTTTATATTTTGGCCCAAGTTTGCACACAACCAGCCATTTCACTCTTTTCTAGACAGCTGTCAGTTTTCAGAGAGATCCTACATACATCTTATAATTAGAAAGTGTTAAAACCAAATGTAGATAGCATTATTCTTTCATGTCTTTCAGACTTTGGACAAGGGTTGATTGAGAGCTAGAGAGAAAGTTTTTCAGGTTCAAATCAAGGGAGACAGCAATGGATTGGGCTCCACCATTAGCAGCATGCCAGGTTTACAACCTTAAAACATGCAGCAGAGATGGCACTTCTTGAATAATTTACCTACATATATAACCTAGTGTATCTTCTGGACAAGCGATTAATATTTTTGTTTGAGTAGGGGAACAGCTTTCAGATTTTCCCTAGAGGTTTAACCTCACCTGAAAAGCATCCTGTCAACGTGGTTTACTAAGCTCCTGCAAAGGTTTCTATCCTAGTACTAGAAAATTCCATAGACTAAGGGGAAAACATTTCAACATTGTGGAATGTGGACAGTCAACCAAAAGCAGGTTGAGAAAAGGGAGATTAAGTTAGAGAATTTGGGTCTCTAAACACTGCAGTTCTAAACTCACTGAATGTCTATCATATCCAGAACATTGTTGACTTCATAATAAGAAAATGTCAGAAGCACCCTTCTACCTGCTTTTGCACACTCTGAAAGAAAAATTTTAGACTAAAATAGACAAGGAGGGAGACTGTCCTTCATTTGACTAACAAAGTCATCCCAGAAACGGCTCTTAAGGAACCTAACTTTAGAAAGAATTGACCAAATAATCTTACTAAGAATTACAGGGGATGGGGAAATGGCACATTTGGTAATATGTTCAATTTGCAAACATGAAGACTGAGTTCAGTTCTCACATCCATGCAAAATAGCTGGATATTGTTTTGGGTTGCCCTATCTGGATAGCCCTTGGAGGAGGGGTGAGAAGGAGCTGCATCAATGACTCAGGTGAGAAGCAAGCAGCAGACTCGCTTATTGGGGAGATGAGTTGAACCACCTCCTGATTTCCCATTGTCAGCTACAGACTCTCTTAGCTGTGTTATCTCTTTCTCATTGGCCCCCAGCATCCTGATAGTCATCAACACCAATCACAAGGTGCAGCAGCAGACTCCAAGTTGGCTTATTGGGAACAGCTGTGTTTTTGTTTTTTGGTTTTTTTTTTTTCAGGCTAGCTGGATGTACTCCTCCTATATATCCACCTTTTATTTATTTTCTTTGGCAGCTCAGCAGGTGCTGAGCTTCTATGCCTCGGCCTTGTTGTCCCCACCTCAGAGAACATATAGCATAATGGACTGTGACTGTCTTAGGTTGGTTTGCAAAGCGGTTCCTTATTGGTCATTGACTACTAGCCCTCAAGAGACTGCTACTCTGGGAGTCCTGCCAGGGTTGAGGGAAAAGTAGTTATGCTGTAGCCTTATGTATTTCCATAAGCCAAGCCAGTATACCCTGATGAGGAGGCCCACGATCAGAAGACTGTAGCACCATGAACACCTGGAGGGTGGTCTTATTGATGGGCCATTGTTGTGACACATACTGTAACAGATACTTGATAATGGTAATTATTAATAGGAAGGCCAAATGGTCACAGATAGTGTGTCAGAGGCACTGAATGAACTGAAATTGAAAGAAGTACCTCCTTAACTGTACAAATAGACGAACAAGGAAAGGGAAAGGGAGAGGTGGGTCCCAGCACTCACCTCCAAAGGGACCAAAGAAACAAAATACCAAGGGGCCAACTCACTGAGCAATCACCCAGCAGGGGGCACCAGACCACACCATGGGAAAAAAGAGATATCCAAAGGAAAGCCGATGAGATGTGCACCAGGCCTAAGACCAATCGGTGCAGTGCTAGTTGCAAAGGGTAAAACTCAGGGCCCACAAAAGGATTAAAGCAATAAAAATAAACTAAACTCCAGCCAACATGGGATCAATGCCCATTCCCACATGGGCACCAGCCCCTTGTTGGGTGTCATATGTTATGGTCCAAACTATCTGTACACCCCTTGGGGGGGGGAGTGAGAAGGTGCAGCATCAATGACACAGACACTGAGAGTCAGGTGAGAAGCAAACAGCGGACTCATTTGTTGTGGATATGGGGTGAACCTATATACCACCTCCAGATTTCCCATTGGCAGCTGGAGACTCTCTTAGCTGTGTTGTCTCTTTCTCATTGGCCCCCAGCATTCTCATGGTCATAATCACCAATCACCAGGTACAGCAGAAGACTCCAAGTTGGCTCAGTGGGAATAGCCACAGTTTTATCAGGGTAGCTGGCTGTGCTCCTCCTATAGGATAGATTAGCAGACGCTTGAGTATTATCCAGGGGAAGTAAAAACAGGTGGATCATTGGGACCCAGTGGCCAGGAAGCCTAGCCTAATAGGCATGTTTCAGTCTAAACATATAAACCCAAAGTAAGGTGGCTGGTAGCTAAAGAATGACATTTGAGATTGTCCTCTGGTCTTCACATGTATTCAAACACATATGCATTATGCATCCATGTGTACATGTGTGCACATGGACACACACACACACACACACACACACACACACACTCAAACCTGGTACTTGCCCACAAAAAGAACTCCAGAATCACAATTAGCCTTATGTATGCATGTACATGATGTAACTCACAATATGGCACCTTCCATTGAGTACTGACTCATATCTGGCTCCCACTTGTTGAGAGATAGCTTATACCCTGTTAATATTACTCTGTGGTCTTGTCAAATCTTTCTTCCCTACCTATTTGTATACCAGGTTCATTTTCTTGTCCTGCAATAGAGGGGTGAACAAGGAGGAATGTCATTGATACTGAAGTATATGCTGTGGCTTGTTGGTGCCCTTGGTTATATGAGGTCTGATTTCACTAAAATGAAACATTTATTCATTCATATGTATTGTTTGGCACATCTCATCAGCTGGGTGCCTTGGTAATAGTTGAGAATGTAGCTGAGCACTGAACACAGTCAATGATCTCTGCCTTCAGAAACTTCTGTTAAAGATGTTAATGAATACAGATTATTGTTATTATTATTTCTTCTTCTTTTTCTTCTTCTCTTCCTCCTTTTCCTCCTTCCCCTCCTCTTCTTTTCCTTTTCCTACTTCTTGCTCTTCCTTTTGAGATGGAGCTCTCTATATAACCCAGGCTGGCCCAGATGTAATTCTCTTGTTGAGTTAGGTCTGGAATTGAATTCATATAATCCTTCCACTTTAGCCTAAGAATTTGTAGGATTATAGGCATAAGACACCGTGCCTGGTTAAGAAACAGAATCTGGCCAAATAATCCTGTTCTTAAATTGGACAGGCAACTTGATGTAGATGCAGAAGCATTATAAGATAGTGTGAAATAGAGGCTGGTGTATATTGGTGTCAGGAAGTTCAGATATGGGTGCCCCTCTCATAAAACTCTGTATAAACAGTTGTTCAGAACTCACCATTGATCACTATCAATGAACTTCTGAGAGATTATACAGCTCTGGTAAAGGGCTCTGTGCTATGTTCTGCCTGGGTGTTTCTATTTGATGTGAGTCTGCAGGGTATGAGTGCAGAGTTCTAGTATCCTTTCTTAGGAACTTTCTAATGGATATTTCAGCTAAAAGTAAATATCCTATGTGTTCTAATAATTGTCAACTTAAGAATCTAAAATTCCCAACAGACAAACCTTTGGCATGTCTATAAGTGAGTTTCTAGGTTGAGTTAATTAAGATAAGAAGACCCACTCTGAATGTGAGTAGCACCATCCCATAGGCTGAGGTCAGGAACTGAATGAAAAGTCAGTGATTGGAGCACAAACATTCATCCATCTCTGCTTCCTGACTTCATGTACCATCTGTCTCATATACCTGCTGCCATGCCTTCACCATCACTATGGACTTCACCCTTAAACAGTGAGCCAAAGTAAAGCCTTCCTTCTTTAAGCTGCTTCTGGCAGGTATTTGGTCACTCCATTGAGACAAATAACATTATGCTATGTTTTTTCAAAGCCCGAGTATATGTGGAGCTCCCATGTCTGATTTAATACTCCCCACTTCCTTTTCTGCCTCCTCCACAAACCCTTCCCTGACTACAATGCTTAAAAGGCTTGCCTTCTTGTAATTAGTTCCTACTATCACAAAGGTTACACCTCCATTAACTAGACATGAAAGATAAGTCTGCCTGTGTGTTCAAAGTCAACACCAGAGTGGAGGCGGGGTATTGTAGCTGGCAATTTGGTGAGTCCCAAGTGTCTGAAAATGACAGGAGGAATAAACATTGTAAAGGTCGCTCCAATTAGCAGGCTTACTCATGCTAAGCTCAATCCTGGAGTTTGTGTATGAAGACTTGCATACTGGTGGAGGGAGGGTAAGAACCAATTGGCAGTGGTTAGAACAAGTAATAAGGAGAGTGGTACAAATTACTGCTGTTTTCAGTGATGTTAAATAATTGTCCAACATCTACAGCATCTCAGAACCACAAGAAGTCAAACGTTGGGAAAGAGTAGCATATTCTCAGAGCTCAAGCCAGTCTGTGGTATAGTGTCTTCTAATCCACACTCAACACAAATAATGTCACAAAAGAAGAGGCTTCAAGAATAAGATGCTCCCTGCATTCAAATTTCCATGAATAGAGAGGAAAAGGAGCCCACTCAGCAAAATTCTTTCCAGTACAAGCATGAATCCTGAGTTTGAGTCTCAGGACCCACTTAAAAAGCCAAGGGTGGTCACATATGTGAGATTCCAGCTGAGGGGAGCTGGAGACTGGTGGATTCCTGAGGCTGATTCATGAAGCAGAATAGTTGAATTGCTGGATTTGGGGTAAAACTGAGAAACTGTGTCTCAAAAAATAAGATGGACGATATCCTGAGGAATGACAACTGAGGTTGTCCTCCAGCCTCCACACACATGTGTACAGTCATGCACATGCATACGCACATGCAAACACACACACACACACACACACACACACACACACACACACACACACACATACAGTCATGTACATGCATCCATGCATGCAAACACACACTCATACATTAACACAGTTATTTCCCCAGGCACAGTGAATTGATAGTATGAAATTTCTAGATAATGGTATCTTAAATTGTGGGAACATGCTTTAGACATGGGAATAAAGTAGTTAAATTACAGGAACATGCTTTAGACATGGAAATAAAGTAGCAGAGGATGATTCTTTTCAACACAATTCATCCCTAGATCAAGCTCCCTCTTCCCTAAATAAGCATTTATTACTTTAATACAAATAGAGCTGGTTTTAATTATGTGTGTGGGTGTCTATGTGGCATGTTGCCATATGTGAGTGGATGCACAGGTACATGTGTGTCCTGAAGGCCAGCTGCTCACACATGCTGTCTTCCCCAATTACTCTCCACCTTGTTTTTTGAGACAGAGCCTCTCACTGAACTGGACTTTACCAGTTTGACTACTGTAGAGTGGTTGCCTAGCATGTGTGAAGCTTTTGGAGCTATTCCCAGCACTGCCAGAAAGAACTAATGCTGCACACAAATCCTACTTGCCCCTGAGCCTACACCCCAATAATCCACACAGCTTTTTCCTTGTTTGAGTAGATGTCCTTTACTTGAATGAGTAATTGTATTTTCCTTTCTGGAGGAGAGTTCTTGATGTCAAATGATACATTCTACTGATGGCAGGTGCTTTGCCATGAGCCGTAACTTGAACAGTTCAGACTTTAACAGTATTTGCTCTCAGTGGTTGGGGATGAACCACACATGAAATTTACACAAGTAAATAACATCCATTGGTGTTGGCTACAACAGTGTTTACTCAAGAAGAAGAATGACTTTAAAAAATATCCACCTAAAACCCTTCAGACTGGAGAGGGATGAGAACCAGTTGTTAGAGATTTGCACAAGCAGTAAGGGAAGAACACACATTACTGAGGTTTTCCATGCTAGTCAATAAATTCCCCAGCATCTGCAGTATGGCAGGATCACAGGAAGCGAAGTTTAAGGAGAGTGGCTCATTTTCACAGCTCGATCCAGAATCTGTGATGCACTTTCCTGAAATACACACTCAACACAATTAAATAATGACATGCCATCTAAGAGTTAGAATTCAGCCCTTCACCTCTTTCTCATCTTGAAATTTTCCCACATGGTTAGTGCCAGATATTGCTCTATTTGAAAAGCAAGAATGCCTCATAAAAGCACCACTGAGCGAGCTGTCATTATTCACGTGGTGTTAAGTGCTCCTTCTGTAACCACTAGATAGCAAGAGTATTTTTGTTTAGCAAGGCGATCATAAAATTAGACAAGCAAGCCACAGCAATGTAATCTATAAATAATACAGTGGAAGGAAACACGCTTGCCTGATATCCTTATTACAGTGTTGTGCTTTAAGAAAAAAAATGGGGCAGGTCTACCATGGAAGAGGAGTGTGGAAAGAAGACAGTTCAAGAGACAGGAGCAACAGACGAGCTGTGTGTGGGGATTGTTAAGGATATGAGTGCTTTCCCCATAGTGAAATGTGGGTAGAAGCCTTAGGAAGCCGTGTAGCTCCTGGAGGCCATGTTGGCAGCTGTGATGTTGTTTCTGTTCACCTGGTAGGAAGGGGAGAAGCTGTGCCTCTGAAGAGTGCTGGTAAGTTTTCAATAAGTCAGCTCCTGTCTGAAAGTGAAATTACTGAAAAATAAAGACTTTACATGAGCCCGGAAAGCAAGAATATAATCATATACAGTGTGAACTTTTATTTTTCCTCATCTTTATAAAAAACGACTGTCAGTGCCTTAAACAGCACTCTGTTATTTATTTATTTGTTTGTTTATTTATTTATTTATTGGCTATGCCAGAGTCCACCATTTTCTGGTCTAGAAAGATGCTGCCCACCTCTACCAAATGTGATGTAGCATGTGTTTTTCTCTCTCTCTGTCTCTGTCTCTCTCTCTCTGTATCTCTCTCTCTCTCTCACTGTGTGTGTGTGTGTGTGTGTGTGTGTGTGTGTGTGTGTGTGTATACATATATATGTAGGCCCAGTGTCAATGACAGGTTTCTTCCTCAGTTGTTCCCCTTATTCCTTTGTGACGAGTCCTCTTACTAAGATCACTTAGAGCTCTCTGGTTTGGCTACAGTGTCTGCCTAGCCAGCTCCAGGGATCCTCAGTGCTAAGATTACAGCTGCATGCCGCCATGGTCCACAGTTACATGAGTTCTGGGGATTCAAACCCAGCTCCTCCTGGTTGTATAGCAAGCATGTAACTGGCAAATCCATATCCCTGGTCCCTAAAATGTCATTTTAAAAGATGAAAAATAATAATTAAAGAATATAAGAGATGTGGGTTTTTTGGCTTTGAAATTTTTCCTTCTCTTCTTTCTGTATTTGAGTCTAAGTAAGGTCACTTAAATATAGTAAAATGGAACAGGTTCCATGCCAAAGCCTATTATCTACTAATTATCTGGCTCAATCCTTTGGAGCGTGATATTGGAGCATAAACACAAACTCTTCTTATTTTACAAGGGAGCAAGCTGACACTGACAGTTGTTAAATGGCTTTTCCAAGTTATATTGAGTGCATGTATTTTCATTAGACATTTAAGAGGCTCCCGAGAACCTTTGAAATTTTCAAAATAATTTTTCCTCTTGAAAGTTAAGCAACACACTAAGAGGGTCTTTGTGAATGCTCTGAAAGATACAAGATGTCATCTAAGCAAAGCTGCACTGTGCCTGGAATAGGGATGATGCTGCAATTGGAAGGATGTGTCACATGAAAAGGCTGAGAAGCTGAGACCTGAATAAGGAAAAGCAGATATCTGCATATAATTGTACATGAGGATCTAAACATAGAACTTGCTCATAATGGGTATGTGAAATAATGGCAGCCCACTCTCAGGTAAAAATATCAATAGGAAATAGTAGCAAAGGGTCAGTTGTGCATCTTGTTCCTTACTGCCGGTGGCAAAGTGGATCAGAATATCTCCCCTGTTGTGGTTTCAGTGGAAACTGTCCCCTACAGGCTCATATTTGAACAATGGGTCTTCACCTGTTTGAGAAGGTTGTATGATATTTTGGAGGTAAAGACTAAGTGGATGAAGGTCACTGAGGGTGGGCCCATGATGTTTCATAGCCAAGCCCACTTCCTGTTCACTTTCTGTTTCCTATGGTTGCGATGTGACCAGTGGGTCTCCTGTTTCTGCTGTCAGGTACTTTCTGCTGTAATGGATGGAATCCATCCGCTTGAACTGTAACCAACTAAACTTCTTCTTACATAGCCTTGATCAGGTGTTTTCTCACAGCAACTGGGGAAGTAACTAATACAGAGCACATGTAATTGGTAGGGTTGCAATGAAATGTTTGTTTTAAAGAATCAAGTATTAAGGGTATAGACTACACTACTCATTGGAATGTTTTGTGACAAGGGAAGTGTTCCATTTTATGTTGAAATGGATGCAGACATTAGTGACAATTATAAACTTGAACTATGGTTATTGAAGCCAGAAACTGAATTTTTGAAATTTGTTAAATTTAGTCGTCTTGGAACTCTCATCCAATAACTGATGGAAGTGGATGCAGAGATCCTCAGCCAGGCCCCAGGTGGAGCCCCAGGAGTCCAACTGTCCAGAAAGAGGAGGGACTGCAAGAGCTTGCTTGAATGGTTGAATCCAAGATTGCAAAAAGCACAGGGACAAATAGCCAATCGAAAGAAAGCACATGAATTATGAACCAAAGGCTGTGGAGCCCCTAGCTAGATCAGGCCCTCTGGATAAGTGAGACAATTGAATGGCTTGATTTGTTTGAGAGGCACCCAGGCTGTGGGACCAGGACCTGTCATTAGTGCACGAGCTGGCTGTTTGAAACCTTGGGCTTACACAGGGACACATGCTCAGCCTGGAAGGAGGGGACAGGACCTGCCTGTACTGAATCCACCAGGTTTAATGAATCCCCAGGGGTGCCTTGGTCCTGGAGGACATGGGAATGGAGGGGAGGGGATGGGGGGAAGGTGGGGATGGGGGCGGGAGTGAGGAGGACAGGGGAACCCATGGCTGATGTATAAAATTAAAACACATAATAAAAAAAATTTAAAAATTTTAATAAATTTAAAATCTGATTGACATCCAACTTAGAAACCCTGTAACTCTCCTTATTCTGAACCCAGGAATAATTCAGAGCCTTTTCAATGTTTTGAAGTTCATAAAGATGAGCAAAACAAGCTGAGAATCTTGTATTCCACACTAGTCTTGTGAGATTTGTGTGCACAGATCACCATCCTAGTGCCTAGTGATCCTGTAAATCCACTGAGGATGAATTTTGGGACTTAGGAGTTATGAGTCATCTTGGATGAGTTCCAAGATAAAGGCTATTTATATGGTCTCCATAAAAAGCTTGCTGACTTCAGATGGTATGTGTGTGTGTGTGTGTGTGTGTGTGTGTGTGTGTGTGTGTGTGTATGTGTGTAGTCTAGAGGTTGATATAACTCTTTCTGTGTCACACTTGCCTTAATTTTCAAGAAAGGGTCTCCCACTGAATGTGTAGTGATCTGAATTTTGTAAATGCAAAAGCCCCAGGGATCCACCTATCTCTACCTTCTAGTTCTAGGATTAAAATGTCACACTTAGCTCATTTTTAGAAGGATAATGGAGATCCTCTACCTTCTAGCCCTGGGATTATAAGTGGCTAATATGACACTCAGCTTATTTTTTGAAGGATATTTGAGATCCTCATGTTATATGCTATATCATCTCCCAAGCCCCTCACCTGGGTCTTTGTATAGGCATAAATGCAAGTTTTTCATGCAGATTTCAGGTAGTAACCTACCACATATTTTAATGCTACAATAAACTAATCTTAAATTTGGTCCTTATTCTTTGGCTACTAGCTTCATATTCCAGAATACTGAAAGATAATTAGGAAATCTTTTTAAGAGGTAGAATTTGGTACCCCAGAATCATAGACTTCAGATTAATATAATCTGGAATGAAGCCTAGGTTTGTGTTGTATTAAACACCCTAGGAGGGCTGTGGGCCTTTTAGAAACATTAAGTCATCAGATAAAACACATTTTCTATTGGGCACATCATAACATTAGCTCAACCAAAATTTTTCCCTACATGAGAGGAAGCCAGATATCCAGCTCTGCTTGATGTTAACCATGGTCTGCAGAAAATTGTTTCTCTGTTCAAGTAAGTTTGAGAAATGTTGAAGTAAGAAAAGCTAAATGAATTTCTCTGATTTAGGATCTCTCTTTTACCCCCTCTGTTGTACAGGTTTATTTTTCAAATGCTTATAAATTGTTAGAGGGGAAGTCATCAGAAGCAGTTTATAATTTGTTCAAGTACATCTGATAACAATAATGGTTAATATTGATTTTTTAATATGGTAGCATCTCAATCATCTAGGAGACAAATATATGAGCATGTCTATTGAGAACTTTCTAGATTGAGTTAATTAAGGGATGCCTGTCCTAATATGTGCAGCACCTGTACATGGAGTGGGTCCTGGAGAGAATGAAAAGGAGAAAGGATCTATCAGCAGCATCCTTTTCTCTGCCTTCTGACTACGGATGCTGTTATGACTGCCTGCTTCAACCTGTTGCTGCACCTCCCCTGCTATGATGGACTGTTCCCTCAAGCTGAGCCAAAACAAACACATCCTCTTTTAGCAGGATTTGTCAAGTGGTTTGTAATAGCCACAGAGAAAGTGACTAATATTTGCATGAAGCATTTCTCTATATGAAACTGTTTCTCGGCATGTTTCTCAAAAGGCTGCTCTGAGTGTCATAAATCATCATAAACACCAGGCATCCTTGGCTTTCACAGTGGGCACAAAGGCTGCACAGAAGGGAGATGGGGGGCGCTATAGACACTGGCATCCCCATCCCCCCTTCTGCATAACAGAGGCTTCTGCTTTCTACACTTTTCTCACACACAATTTTCCTCCCAGTGTTGTAGAACTTGTGCTTCTGAATTTTTCGTATGGAGACTCGTTGTCACCTACTTGACTTCTAAGATCTTTGGTCCCCAAGTGAGTTCCGAGCCTCAGTATTCTGGACATAGTGCTATTGTCTTAGAAGGTTGTTTTATTGACCTGTTAGAATAACTTCTGTTACAGCTTTACTGCATCTACTTCACCAAGTGAGTGTGGGATTGAACCCATGACAGGCACAGTGGCTTTGTTGTACATATGAGAGAATGGGGCAAGTATAAAAGGAAGTTGAATCTGTGTTCACTACCTCCAAAGACCCTGAGGTAACCAGCACTCAGCTTTCACATCAACTTCAGTCAGTGTTTCTCAAATGGTGATGAAGAACTGGGTACAGATTCCAGCCAGTGTTTGGACTTCAGGGAAGAGGGTTTGGTGAATGAGATAGGCAACGGGGCCATGTGCCACAGAGGAGACAGGAAGGATGAGGTACAAATTAAGTTTCTTAGCCTCTAAAGGGAAAATTTTAAATCAAAATACAAGGAGACTCCTGGCAGCTAACAATTGTCACATGACTTTAAATTACAAATGAGTGAAAGTGCAATCAACAAACAGTAAGGACTGGCATTTCTGGTGTGGTTTATGAATGCTGATGCTACAATGACAGAAGAATCTTCTTTGAAAGTAGGAAACTGTGCCTTTTATGTTGAAATAGGTGACTGTAGGATGTTTTTAGAAGCATCTATAATTAGTGGTGTGTGTGTGTGTGTGTGTGTGTGTGTGTGTGTGTGTGTGTGTGTGTGTGTGCTGCATATGCATATGCCCCTGCACATATATTCATATAGTACAGGAGGGTGTCATATGTCCTTTTCCATCACTTTTTATCTTATTCCCTTTAGACAAGGCCTCTCATTGACCCGGAAACAAAGCTAGAAGCCACAAACCCCAGGAATCCTCCTGTCTTTTTCCTCCACAGTGCTAGGGTTACAGGTGCATGTGGTTATATCAGCTTTATTTTTTAGCATGGATGCTGGGGTTCGAACTCAGGATCATTCCCATGCTTGACCAGCAAGTGTTCTTGCCTGCTGAGTCACCCTTCAAGCCCAAGCATCTTTAATTTTTTTCTGTGTCAGACTAGGGCTTCACCATTACTGGTTGTGCTGGCTAGTTTCTATGTCAACTCAACACAGGCTGAAGTTATTTGGGAACTAGAAAGTTCAATTGAGAAAATGGCCCAAGGAGACTGTCCTGTGGTGAATTTTCTTGACTGATAATTGGTGTGGGGTGAGGCAACTCAATGTGGGTAGGTCACTCCTGGGTTGGTGGTTCTGGGTGCTATAAGGAAGCAGGCTGAGCAAGTCATGAGGAGTGAATCAGTAAGCAACACTTGTCCATGGCTTCTGCATCAGCTCTTGCCTCCAGGTTTCTTCCTTGTTAGTTAGTGCCTTGACTTCCCTCAGGGATAAACTGAGAGTTGTGATCAGAAATAAACTCTTTCCTCCCCAAGTTGCATTTCATCATGCTGTTTGATCACAGCAATAGAAACCCTAACTAAGACACTGCTACAAGGAGATCTTGAGTTTCCTCAGCACCAGTCTCGTTCTGTGTTCCCCAAAGAGAACAATTCAGACAATACACAGTAAGAAAGCAAACAGCCGATAGTCTCACTGGCACAGACAACGAAGCAGATCTTCATGGTAAGAGGGAGCAGATATAGCAGCATAGAGCTGGACTCTGGCAGGCATGGGGATTACATTTCTCCTCTCTCCTCTGCTCCTCCTGCATGCTTCCTCCCTGCTGGGTACTGTCAGGGAAGGGATGCACTGTTTTGGAAGCCCATTTTACTTAGAGTTCAAACCATTAGAAGTAGATGCACACTGTATAGAGGGGTTTAAGAGCCATTTAAGTACAAAAGTTCACTAGAGGGAATGGGAAAATTATGCTGCACATGTTCCTTCAGAGAAGAAGCCAGGTCTGAGTGACTCAGTTCAAGTCCAACATCACCAGCTTCTGTTCTTTATATCCTGCTGTAGTGACTTCCATCATTGTGTCCTGTTTGAGGAGCCTGAGCTAGCCCAGCTGGGGTTCCTATCACTGATGGTTGTTCTTTACATGCTCTTTTGGGGGAGAGTATTGTGATTAGTCAGTCCTTCCCAGAGATACTTCCTAGACACCAAGTTCCTCTGGAAGTTTTATATTCTTCTTTAATGTTCTGCTTCTGCCACCACGGACTAACCCATACATCCATCCAAGTCTAAGATACCGTTTTCAAGAGTCTCCAATACAGAATGAGTGGGAAGGGCTCTTTTTATGGGGGATGCCTCAGGCTGCAGAGTGCTCAAGTAGTATATTCACCACTGGGGTGGTTTGGATGGAAATGCACACCCCCCCCCCCCAATAAGCTCATGTTTGAATGCTTAGTTACCAGTTGGTGGAACTTTTGAGGAACCATTAGGAGGTGTAGTCTTGACACACCTCTAGGAGGAGGTGTATCATTGGGAGTGTTCTCAACAAATAAGGTCTTAGCCACTGGTCCCCCACCATGCCTGCCCACAGTCATGCTCATCATTCTGATGGTCATGCACTCATCCTCTGAAACTGCAAGTCCTCAGAGAAGCTCTGTAAGTTTCCTTGGTCATGTTGTCTTATCACAGCAATAAAAATGTGACAAAGACATCCATTCAGGACCCTGGAACACAGGAAAAATGAACAGAAAACACAAAAACCCTAGAAGTGAAAACCCTATCCAGAAGCAAGTTCCAGGCTTGGCATGACACTTGCGTGCGTGCGTGTGTGTGTGTGTGTGTGTGTGTGTGTGTGTGTGTGTGTGGTGTATGTACATCATTTTCTCCTGCTGTAGAGAGTTGTTCACTTCATGTTTGAGTTCTGTAAGCCCATCTCTTACTTTTCCTAAAATGGTTTAAATTGGGGTTTTGAGAATTTCCTGCCAAGCTTTTTATAACATGAGACTCATTAGGGCAAAATATTTAGACTTTTAAACACTGAAGTTTCTAAGCCAGTTTAAAAGCAAATAAAATAAAATAAAATAAAATAAAATAAAATAAAATAACCATGTTAAGGAAGACCGATGTTGTCCTTCCCATGTGTGTGTGTGTGTGTGTGTGTGTGTGTGTGTGTGTGTGATATTTATACAATGCCTGCCTAGCATGCGCAAGGTTGTGGGTGGAATATTCAGTCTGTCAAATCCTAAACCAGCTGCCTGTGTTTGCCATAATCTTCATGGATAACATACACAGATTTTAGTTCAAACAATGTTCAGAGTCCATTTTGCGGGCAGATAGCAAATCAGGAGCTGGTAGTGCTGTTAGCTGTCTCTCTCTAGAACCATTAACAGCAACTGTTACTGGAGTTACTTGAGTCAGAGCCCAATCCCTGATGACCAACTAGAAAGCTAGGTTTAGCCACCCATCCTCAGTAGGCCAATTAAACCAACAACTAATAATAAAAGCAGAAAAAGAAAATGTACTCAATTTGCCCACATTGGGAGGAAGAAGAGTGACCTTCCATTGCCCAAGACTATCTTCAGAATCCTTATGTGAGGTTCAGGTTTAAATCAAAAGCAAGACATGTTCATAGACGCCTGTGTGTCTAAGGTGGTTCACTGAGTTGCAAATCTTTCTACAATAGACAAATTCCTCCTCTACTCACCACCTCAGCCTCTCCTTCTGCCAGCAGGCAATTTCTATGGAAACTCCAATTTCTTTAGGTTCATTGTTTTTGGATAGCCATACAAACAATCACAATACCTGTAGAATAGTTTCGTTCCTGCCAGCACCATGGTCTGTCTGTGTGGTTCAGTTCTCTGCCTTTCTTTCTCAAACCCCGAGGCAGATCTGCACTAAAGCAGAGGGGAGGGGCTGCTCAGGACAGGGAACTGGGTTCTCTGCTCAGGTAGGCAAGATGTGGATAGAATGTAAATGAGCAAAACTGAAGTGGGGTCTCTCTTAGCAGTCCATATGGTTAGCAACAGAGAATAGAAATATGTCAAGGAGCTAACTAGGTTAGCCATGTGTGAAGTAGATCTCTTTCTTTTCTCCATAAGTTGCTAAAAGAAAGTATTCTAAAGGAAAGAAAATAGTCCATGCCTGTATTAGGCGATACTTAGAATTATGGATGCAGTAACTGATGTTGAATTCACACATTTTCACATTTCACAAAACTATGTAATTCTCACAAGGATTTGGATGCCACTTTTCTCTGAATTTTACAAATGATGACACTGACATTCAGAAAGGCACAGATAATTTCAGATAGTCATGGCACTGGGACTTGAACTGGGTTGCTTCTCTGAGATCTGGGTTCCAGGAATGCCCTGTGTCACCACTGTGAATGATTCCAAGCTGTCCCTCTAGGGAATACCCCAGGAAGTCCCCAGCCAGAGCCTGCCACATCACCACTGTATCACACACTTTTCTCATCGTTGTGAGAAGATACATAACAAACCCAGCTTAGAGAGGAAGCTTGTTATTTGGCTCACAGTTTAAAGGTGTACAGTCCATCCTGGTGGGAGACAGAATGTTGGCAAGATCAGGTGGCAACTGCTCACCTTGTCAACAGTCAGGAAGCAGAAAGTGAAAATGCAGGGAGGCTGGGCTAGAAACATCCAGGCTCCCCCCGACCCCCGTCCTCCCATCCCCCGGGACCAACTGCCTCCACAAGACTCTACCTCCTAAGGGCTCCACAACCTTTCTGAACATTCCCATCAGCTAGAAGGTATTGTGTTCAAACACATTTACCCATGAAGAACATTGCACTTAGAATCCACAGCAGCTACATGGTTCCCATGCTCCACCACTGCACCCTGTGGTATAGCCCTTTATCCTCAGACTTTCAAGCACCAGCTTAATTTTTTTATCATCTCACATGACCATTGACATTTAATTAACAAAAACACCCAAAGTTGTTTAAAATCCCTCCCCCCCCCAAATGAATTTGCCTCTGGTGTTCAATCTGTCCACCATTCCAGAGAATGTGGCAGTGACCACAGCTGTTGTAGCCATGAGGATGTGTCCAGAACACGCTCACTTAGATTCCAAGTTTTTGAGTTCTAGAAGAAAGAATCAGAACAAGGTACTTATGGGTAATTGTAGAAATAGAAGACAGTTTCTTCAAAAAGAGGACTCTTTCAAATAAGGAATTGGGACAGAAGGTTGGGAAAGAAAGGATGTTTGAAGCTCAAAGGCCCAAACAAGGAATACTCGTACTATTTCTGGCTCATTCTGTAGATTCTTCCTATTCCTTCCTGTGTTCATATGCTGATGTACTTTTTGTTCATGATCCTTTCTTTCTTGGTAGTCCTTGATGGTGATAGCTTTCTAATATTTCTATATCATTGTTTATTAACATGCTAATATTTAAAGGTATTTTTTTTTGTTCATTGCATATGGGTCTGTGTGTGTGTGTGTGTGTGTGTGTGTGTGTGTGTGTGTGTGTGTGTATCCACTGCAGCTAGAGCTACAGGTGATTGGAAACCTGGTATGGGTGCTGGAATCTGAACTCTGTCCTCTGAAAGAGCAGTACATGCTCTTAATGGTACAGCTGTCTCTGTAACTCCTAATATGCTGATATTGATGCCTTTTTCTCCTTTCTTCTCTCCTTCCACATATCCAGAACAGCCAGCCAGGACAGTACTAGACACCACTAAAAAAATAAAAACTTTTAAGATAACATACAAATAAATATAAAGTTAAAGATATCTGCATAGTAAAATCAACAGGGCACCTAATGAGTCTGGGAGTACCCTGAATCATCTAAGCTTCTTGCTTGAGTGGCCTTTGATATTTTTTTAAATATTTCAAATACTTTGGAAATATTAGGGGTTGAACCTAAAGCCCCACACATGAGCTAAGAGCTCTACCATGGAGCTCTCTTGTTTCTCTATTTTTATTCTGAGACCATGTCTTTCTACATTCCCTGTGCAGTCCTTGAATGTGTAGTCATCTTTACCTCAGCCTTCCGAGTGACTGAAATCCAGGCCTATATCAATGAGTCACTCAGATCTAAACAGTTTTCATTAACTAAAACTACTTTATCCTGTCTAGGACTATGTATAACAGATTTGAGCAATACCTGGAGATTGAATTAAACATTTCTAAACTTGGTTTATAAAGTCAAGATCTCTGTGGGTGGGGTGAGACACAGATCGTTCACTTGCATTGTGATGGACTGTCCTGTTTCCATTGCTGATTACTAAGTCCATTGTGGTTTCCACAGTTACATAGCTTTCTCCTGCTAGGAGTACCATCTGCTTTCCAGCATTCACTTTCCATAGGACTGACTTGGAAGCATCAGAGGCAGATCTGATTACTTCTTCAATTTAGACTGAGAATGGTGAGTGTTCCTTGTGCATATATGACTTAGATTATCAGCCTTTCCATTCTGAATAACATGGCGTTGCTCTGATTTCATGTTCATCCCTTCCCTTGTTTTTGCTTTATTCCTATGCCATGCAAAGGGCATGTGGCAGGAGAATGTTCCATGGCTAGGTTTACAGAGATGAGAGTGGGGAATAGTTATGTGTTTACCTTGTCTAATTTTCCTCTGGAGTCCCAAGCAGAACTTGTGACTCATGATTTGTGAATGTGAAATTGTCTCTAGTGAATAGAAGATTACTTGCAAGACCTCCAGAGTTTCCCCAAACACAAAATGAGCATATTGTATATAACTGATATATCATACATCTAAAAATACAACAGTTTAGTTTAAGTCTTATGAAATGACTAAAATATTTATAAAGGACAGAAACAAGATAAAAGAGAATAAAAGGAATTAATGATAATTTTTATTTTCCCTGAATCTGGAACCGAACAGCTCTGATGTCAGAGGGAAATAAAAGTGTAGAAAGCACCTTAGCTTGGCTTACATGCTGGAGCTACTCTTAGTTATTTATTTTGGCGCTCTTTCCCCGCGAGGAACACATCCCGAACACAACAAATCCACAGAAGAGCTGTTTATTAATATAGGATAGAGGATAGAGGTGACAGGCCTGTGTGAAGCACACACGTGAATGAGGAGAGGAGAGTAGAGAAGAAGAGGAGAGAGACCTGTGCAAAATGGCGCCGGATTTTTAAAGAGTGGGCCGTGCATGCGTACAGGACCACATGTGGCTATTCCATGCATGCGCGTAGATTACATGGCTGCGCGTGCGCTTTACGCAACCATGTAAAGCCACAGAGTCCTAGCCACGCGAGATGTTCTTACCTGGAAATGGCTATTTTGAACTGAAAATAATTAGGCAGTCTGCCGGGCAAGCCCAACCCTGTGGACATGTGATTTCCTATCAGCTACAGTCTTAGTTGTGTTCCTTGTTACTGTGATAAGACACCTTGACAGAAGTAACTGAAAGGAGAAGAGGTTATTTTAACTCTAACTCACAGCTCCAGGGTCCAGTCCATCATGGAACCAAAGTCCAGGCAGCAGGAGGTTAAAACAGTTAGATGTACCACACCCCTAGTTAAGAGTAGAGGAACACATTGGTTCAGCTACCTTTCTCTACTCTTAGGTGACTGAGGGACTAAAGCAAAGGAATGGTGTCAGCTGGTTTTAGCCTAGGCTTTCCTACATGAATTAGCATAAGCAAGTTAATTCTGCACAGACCGACCTGAAAAAGTGTTGCAGTAACGCCCATGCTACCACCACCTGTTCACCATGTCCGAGAGGCTGTGGATCAAAAAACAGGGACAAAAGACAGCGGGTCATTCATGTCAGCAGAATGCCAAATGCGGTTTATTGCAAGAGGGAGGAAACCTTAAATACAGGCTTACAGCACAATGGAGGAAGCCCGGAGGGCAGAAGTTCATTACCCAATGTTCTGTATTCTTGCATCTAAGCTGTTTACACCAAATGCAGGACACATAAAACAAAGAACCTCAGGTGAGCATTCAGGAAGAAGGAAACCAGCTGGGAATCAGCATAGGGAGGACATCTGGTCAAGGTCAGCAAGCAGGCAACAGTTACTCAAATTGGGAGGCCAGGGCACTACAAAAAAGACAATTTTCCATTGAGACTCTTCTCTGGTGATGGTAGGTCATATGAACAACTAAAACTGACTTACTGTCCATGATCAGGCTCTTCACTGTAAGTGCATTATATAAACTTAAACATTGTCTCAAAACTAAAATTTTTCCATTCATGTTTGTTGATACTCTGAAGCTTATAAAGGAAATCATTCTAGTAAATAGAAGAATTCTATTGTCCATGCATTCCCCCATGAAACTTGTTTTAGTTAGGTGTCTCATTGCTGTGCCAAACACCTGAAAAAGCAATGTAAGGTGGAGAGAGTTTGCTCAGGCTCCTGATTGGATGACTCTCTGCTGACTAGGAAGGCATGGTATCAGGACAATGAAGCCGCTGATGATATTGTGTCCACTCAAGAAGCAGAGAGATGAATGCTGGTGCTCAGCTCACTTTCTCCTTTTTATTCAGTCTAGGACCCAAGTCCGCAGAGAATGCCACCCATAGTAAGTGACAATATAGGAATTTTGAAGTTTTTTTTGTTTTTGTTTTTTTTGGTGGAGCTCAACATCTCCTTCAGCTTTCTTCTTCTTTTTTTAAATTTTTTTAATATTTTTTTCTTTATTATTATGTGTTTTAAATTTTATACATCAGCTATGGGTTCCCCTGTCCTCCCCGCTCCTGCCCCACCCCCACCTTCCCCCCAGCCCCTCCCCTCCATTCCCATTTCCTCCAGGATCAAGGCACCCCTGGGGATTCATTTAACCCTGGTGGATTCAGTACAGAGGTCCCCAGGAATTTTGAAGTTTTTGCAAGAAACAGGAGGTATCAACACTTGCTGTTCTTCCAGGGGACCTGAGTTCCATTCCCAACATCCACTTCAGAGGATTCACAAATGCTCTTTACTTCAGCTTCAGTGGATCCAAAACATCACCCCCCTCCTCCCTCACACCCACTCACACATGCACATACACGTGAATGAAAAATAAATCTTCAGAAACTTTTTTAATTTTAATGTTTAATATATTTTTTGAGGGACCTCTTCTCTTTGTTTCCATTTTCAATCTCATAGGTTATAGGGTGGCCCTGGATGTGTTGGGAATTCAACTTGAGAATGCTGAGTTGCACAAGGAGATTAGGACCTGACTTGTATCTAAATATAGTTTGGTTTATGCTGAGATTCCTAGAAATTGTGGTTTGTAGCTGGGGAAGAAGAAATTCCTCAACCAAATGTTGTTAATTGGGTTGAAATGTTTGGTCCTCAGCTAGCGGAGACTTCATCCAGACCCTCAGGTGTGGGGCCCCTTTTCCTGCCACATCCACAAGAACTGCCCTGACTTTTTATCCTATCTTAAAAAGACATCCTATCTTGTTAACATTTTTGAATACTGTCGAGGATCATGCTGATCCTGAATGCTCTCTGCTTTGAAGAAGTGGCCTTGAATATGTCATGGACAGTGTAAGATTATCAACTTTATTCAGTGGGAGGGGGATGCAGCACAGTGGTTATCAGCTTCTACTGAAGGAAACACATCTTGCCTTCATCCAAGTCTTTCCCTTGAGGCCCAGCACTCTCATCCCAAGTGCTGTTCTAGCATCACTGATGAACTTGCAGACGCCTTTGACCACCAGGGCATGCCCATTATCTGAGGATTCCCCCATCAACAATCTACCATGGGACTCTTGCTGTGAGCCAGACCCCGGAAAATTTAGGAGACTGACTTCTGACAAGTTCTCTTTTTATTCACTTAATTCCTTAATGTCTGCATCTGCTGTAATTACAACACATTTCAATTATAATGAAGACCCAACTGTGGTGGTAAAATGGGATTATGATAATTGGTAGACTGGAGAGGCACAGAAATGGGTTTCAAAAGCTTTTTGAAAAAGCTATCTGACCAAAACAAGATCAATGTAGTTGGCTGCTAATTAAAGGGAACAGACAAAGGAAGGCAACCTAGCAGATTTTAATGTATGAGCATCATTAAACAGCTTACATTAATCAGCTTGCCTTTTGAAGACTATTGAAATGTTTTGTTTTGGGGTCTCTAAGGAAAGCATATGGAAATTGAAACTGACCTTCATCTACATGTAGAAAGAATATGAATTCTTAAAAGGGGAGACATAAAGTACACATACATACAGAATAATTAGCTCTGGGGTTGGAGAGATACTCAGTGGTTAAGAACACTTGCTGATCTTCTAAGGAGACCTGAGTTTGGCTCCCAGCATCCATGTTGGACAGCTCATAACTACCTGTTACTATGGCACCAGCAGATCCAATACCCACTTCTAGCCATCTCAGGCATCCACACTTATATGTTCATTCTCACAGATACACATGCATGAAGATTATTTTTAAAAATGAAATAAATTTGTGTAGAACATCAGTCATCTGAACTTTTGGAAATTGAGAGGCCAATAAATAGTGGCCATGCCCATCTAGACTCTTAGGAGAACTGAACAAGCTGGAGGGTGGGGCGGTGTAACAGTAAGAAGGTATTTCCTTATGTTTCTCTAGAAATTCAGTGAGTGTTCTTAATTGTGATTTACTCTTTAACAAATAGCTTTCTTTAAATGGGTTTAAATTGAGGGTTTTAGAGGAGTGGGCTACCATTAATAGCACATCTGTATGAATTGTCGTTCTTTAAGGCAGACACCCAGGCATACACTTAACCACTGTGCTGATTTCTTTAGACAGAGTAACATTTTATGTTAATGTTTACAAGTGACTTTTAAAATTTTCCCAGATCAATAGAGGACTATAGTGAATGGAGGTCATTAGGAGTGTATTATCAGATGGGCTTCATTCCAGAGGAGCACAGGCGTCACCTATTCAATTTTACTTTTAGAGTCAGAGTAGGAATCAGAGTGGACACAAATGCCTGCTCCACTCTGGGTGGAAATGAGAACTCACTAGGTCTTGGGGACTTAAATAAGGGAAGCCTCCACTGGATAGTCTATGGTTGCTATGGGACTGAACCCTGGCAATCACCCCAGAGTTTACCTGGCACATCCACTGAAATGCTGGCTGTCATGCAATTTCAATGTCCTCCTGTTCAGGCTACATGCCACCTCCCTATATCTTTGGTCCAGTTGTTTCCATCTCCAGGCTGCTACTATTTCCTACATGGATGTGTTTCTCTTTACTATTGTCTAATAACAATTTAAAAAAAAAAGTATGTACAATGCTGGAAAGATTGCATAGTGTGCAAAGCTCTTGCCACACAAGGATAAGGATCCCATGTAAATGCTAGGTGGGTATGACAGATTACATGTGGTACCAGCATGTAAGAAGCAGAGGCAGGGCATCCTTGAAAAAGATGCCTAGCTAGACTATCCAAATCAGCAATCTCTGTGCTCAACTGAGACCCTGACTCAGAAAAGGAAGTTGTAAATCATGAGAGGAAACACCAGAGTTCAACCTCTAGCCTTCACATGCATGCACACGTACATACTCCTGCACTCAAGCACACATACCACACATGCACATACATATATCCACACACATGCAAAATCTATACACACAAATACACACACCACATACATATAAAGATACATATACACAAACAAATTGCAGTGGCACTGTGTAATGATGCTTCAGCCAGTGACTTTCTACATATACAAGGCTGGCCTGTCCATATTCTATCACTTGTGACCCTGTAGTCATCTTGATTCATGGAAGTACATTCTACAATGCTTATTCCCTGGTCCAAGGATATACTCCCATCAGAGTTGTGAGGCAAAACATGACTTCCAGACCAACTGTAAAATACTATGAGTGGTGCAGACATTTCTAAGGGTTAAGCTAGTCTTTTTAGGACTGTGAAAACAGCGCAGTTCTTGCCTTGCATGCATGAGGTCCTAGGTTCAATTATCAATAGCACAATAATATATCAAAACCCTTGCATGCATGAGGTCCTAGGTTCAATTATCAATAGCACAATAATATATCAAAACCCTGCTTCTATTCTCACACTTAAGCACCATTAATATATAAAAGTTCTCTTTCCATCAGGCCTTATTCTTTCTTTCTAAATAACAACAGTGATCACAATAGCACAACCACACATTTACTTTGCATATTGTATGTGTACCACATACATGTGAGTGTGTGGGTGCCTGTGTCTTTCTCTATTACTCTCTGCCTTATTGCTTTGAGACAGGGTCTCTGACTAAACCAGCAGCTTGATGTTTAGGCGAAGCTGTCAGGCTAAGCTGATGTAAATCAACTTGTCTCTGCCCACCCCATCCAAGCCCCACACCCCAACCTAGTGTTGGGGTTACAGGCAAGGTCAGGATTGCTTGGTTTTTTACATGGTTCTAGTGAACTCAGGCCTTTGCAAGTGATCTTGCCTACTGAGACATCTCCATTTAGGGTGTTTCACTTACTAGCATGATGCATACTGAGCTATCTCCTCCGTCCTGCACAGTGTTTCACTTACTAGCATGATGCATTCTGAGCTATCTCCTCCGTCCTGCACAGTGTTTGACTTACTAGCATGTGGTCCATTGGGAGACTCCCCAGCCTCACAGTCAGACACAACTCTTCATTTTAGTTGCTTCGGCATTCCACAGTGTGGGTGTACCGCTGTTTCTCCATCCCAAGATGGAAGATTATACCCCCATGTTAGCTTTTAGTTATGGTTTTACATTTTAAAGCTGTTATCCTTGTTAATGATTGTGTAGATGGTTTGTACATATACATAAATATTTCTGGACCATTATTTCAAGATGAGGACTTAGAGGTCAAGGCAGGCACACCACCTATGCTGATGGCAGCTCACCAAGATGTTAAAGGAAGCAGAGGTAGAGGAAGTGGAAAAAGACTTCAGGGATTCTGGGTATACCAAGGAATTTGTCCTGAGATTTCACAATTTAGATGAGAGGTTTACCCCAAATGGCTGTTGTATTTGTGGGTTAGTCTTCTGTGAGTGGCCTTAGAAGATAAAGTTTAGCTGGAGGATAATAGATCACTAGAGGTGTGTCCTTGCAATTGGCTCCATGTGTCCCTCTCTTTACTTCTTGGCTGCGCTGATAAGGGCTTCTCTGCTCACCCTCTCACCGTGATGGACAGAAACAGAAACAAACATACATTTTCCTCCTTTAACTGCTTATCTGGAGTATTTTGTCACAATGATGAAAAGCTAACACTTGGGGCCTGGGTAATGGTTGTGCAGAAACAGTATGAAGGGCAGTATTTCTCCTGGTGTAACCAGGAGAGAACAAGATTCAGGACCAGAAACAGAAGTCAGCATGGGTACTACTATGGGAGGTCTGGAGGCATAAAGGTCTGGTGGCTTTTATGTGCAGAACACATGATTAGTAAGGTTCCTTTCTCATTTTCCAAGGGATACTAAGACCAGTGCTGTAGTACATGCTTTTAGTCCCAGGGAGGCAGAGGCATATGGGTTTCTGTGAGCTCAAATCTAACTGTCTACATAGCAAGTTCCAGGTCAGTCAGAGCTCCATAGTGAGACCAGGTTCAATTTCATGTAGTGTGTATTTTTCTGTGTCCCAGAATTACATGGATCTATGCAGTAGGTCATGATAGCAGAAAAGGAGAGAAAAGAAAATGGTGGATTAATATTAATATGAAATCTAAAAGTAGTTACTTAAAAAAGAATAAATGAATAAATCTTTGTGATAAGTATCTAAGCCCCCCAAAAGAGAGAGAATAGTCATTACAAAATACAGATCAAGAAGATGTGAACACCAGCTAATGCAAGAGGGGGGGGGGGAGAGAGAGAGAGAGAGAGAGAGAGAGAGAGAGAGAGAGAGAGGGAGAGAGAGAGAGAGGGAGAGAGAGAGAGAGAGATCTCAGTCTAGGGAAAAACAGACAATTATTTTCTTTAGCCACAGTTGGCTGAGGAATTGGCTTATATCCCTAATAACCAGAATTTGACAGAAGTGTTTACAAGATGACTTGATATCTGAAAATAAAGTAGAAACATTCTTCTTCATAGAAAAAAAGAGGAAATGATGAGGGCTGGCTCAGTTGGTAATGCACTTGCCTTGTAAGTACAGAGTCCTGAATTTTATACCCAGAATCCATATGCAAAGCAACAAGTTAGGTGCCTTGTACTTGTGATCCCAGCTCTGGGGAGACAGCAAGACTAATCACTGGGGCTCATTGGCTGGTCAGCCCAGCTGTTTGGCAAGTTCCAGGCAAGAGAGAGCAAAAAAAAAAAAATTAAAGCAAATAACTGTAAACTAACAACAAAACCCAAACAAACTTGATGATGGTATATGTGATTCTTTTCAATCCTCTACACACATGCATACATGTACACACACGCCTCCCCCACACTCACATATATGCACAAACACCCACCAACATACAAAGATAAATTGAATTTCTTAAAAGCAAGGAATTCAAAACCCCATTTTTAAAACATTCAGATTGTTTACACACACTCAGATAAATATATTCCTAAGTCTAGTAGGTTCCCTTAATCAGGTCTAAAGGAACTTTAAAAGGTTTAATGTCTAACTCACTTTAAGTACATGCCTCTGGATATTTCAAAAACACATTTAAACTATGTTCTATTTACTTTCTCAATACATCGATTTATTACATTAATGTTACATTGTTTATGTAAATAAAGCTTAAAATCCAGAAAATGATTCTTTAACTTCAGTGAATATCGTTCTGTCTTAGGAAGATTTTATTTTGAGATCTATGTCAGTTTTCTCAGACATCTTAAATTGAAAATTACAAAAAAAAAAAAAAAAATAAGGGCATATTGTCATTAGTTATAAATGAAAAATAATTATATAAATGTTTTTAAAGTATGACTACCATCATGATATAAGAGAAAAGTCATATTTCTTATTTGAGAAAAGTGGCATGTCTAGGAAGAAAATGTTATATTCCTTGTTACACATGAAGTATAAAATATGAAAATTGAAAATATTAGTGTTGATTATTAGGTTATTAATTTGGTAGCAGTTTAAGACCCTAATTAAGGCTCCTCCTGACATTAACAGCTGATGTTGAGTCATAATTCTATTACATTGCAAATATGCTTATTTAAAATTTATGCTTGTTTTTAAAATTCAATAATTCTAATTGATTTCCAGAGTGATGCAGATTATAACACAAGAAGCTCCTGGTCTAGAGAGACTCACTTAGGACTTTATTTCTTTTAGTACCATACTTTTCTTTACCCCCAATTGATACTTTGTCTGGTTACTTGAATTTTGATACTGTGTTTAGAAATTTCCTGGACAAAACACTTGCATGCAGGAGGAACATGTTTAACATGCTGAGTGATGAAATCCTGGGCACCTGCTACTTATATAGTGTCTTCAGTCAAGGCCTAGCGCTGTCCACAGTGGGTCACTTAAAAGACATCCAGACAGCACAGAGGCATGCTGAACAGATCTTGATCTGTTTAGGGGATGTTGGCAGCCAGTGGCCCACCTTTTAGCAGAACTCGGGAAGTTTTCTTTATTGCTGAATATAAAGAACTCTCATGTGACTCTTAACCTACCCCTAACAACATTGTGTATAATTTCAACCCTGTTAACTTAGGGTTTAACAGCCTCTTACATGACCTGCACTCACTTGTGCAGTTCTCCAGAAAGTTCACAGTCTAATCAGTATTGTTTTTAAATATTAGTGGTAAGGACACCAAATAAACTACAGTAACTCAGATAAAACACAATGAAAAAGTCTGCCACCTGACAAGTAGAAAGTTGAATATGGAAGGGGTTGCTGTTTGGACACTGTAGCTTAAGGGTTTCACAAATTAGTAAATGAAGAACAAGTGGAAATAAAACTATAATCTGCCTTTCCTGTTTAGGGAATTTATGGAATTAATTGTGTGTATTATCATTTTCATATAGTATGTAAGTGTTTTATTATATACACATATAAATTTTATTAGTTCCCCTTAAGCCATTTTTATATTGTTAAAGACACCTTTGTACCAATATTTTTATTTTCGATGTGTAAATTTATGTACATGTGCACATATATGTGAGTGTATGTGCATGCATGTATGTTCATCTGTGTGAAGAGGCCAGAGAGCAAACATTGAGTGTCATTCCATTTTTTTTGAGATGGTGCCTATAATTGGGACCTGGAGCTGGAAGAGTAAGCAAGGGTGGCTGTCCTGCAATCCTCAGTGATATACCTGCCTCCACCTTCCCATTACTGATGTTACCAGTGTGTGCCAACACGCCGAAATATTTTACTGTTTAGGTAGGTTTGGAGGATTACTGAATTTATGTCCTGAGGTTTACATGCCAGTTTCCTGTTGTGGAATATTAGTTTAAGGTATGTTACATTTGTTTATGCTGTTGATCATTTGTTTAATGATACAAAGACATGTTGCATTCTTTTATATTGTATTTGTTTAACTCTGTAAAGCTGTGTTACTTTGCCAAAAATACCTGATTGGTCTAATAAAGAGCTGGAGGTCCAATAGCCAGGCAGGAGAATGAATAGGCAGGATTGTCAGGCAGAGAAAATAAATAGGAGAAGAAATCTAGGCTCAAGAGAAAAGAGAGGAAAAAGGAGAGAAAAGAAGGAGAAGAGGACACCAGGAGCCAGCCACCCAGCCACCCAGCCACCCAGCCACACAGCCACACAGCCACACAGCCACCCAGACACACAGCCACACAGTCACCCAGCCACCCAGCCACACAGCCACACAGCCACACAGCCACACAGCCACATAGCCACATAGCCACACAGCCACACAGCTACCCAGCCACACAGCTACCCAGCCACACAGCCAGACACTGAGAAAGAAGGAAAGAAAAATATATAGGACAAAGGAAGGTAAAAAGCCCAGAGGAAAAATGTGCTTCAAGAGAAACCAGATAATTTAAGTCAGAAAAGCTGGCTGCAAACAAGCCAAGCTAAGGCCAGGCATCATTCATAAGTAAGAATAATTCTCGATGTGTTTATTTTGGAGTTAGGTGGTAGGCCCCCAAAGAATTAATAACAAACAACAACAACAACAAACCAACCCCAAAACATTAGTTTTTCAAATGAACTATTACTCCAGCTCCCAAAACACCTTTAAGAGATCTAATCTGATAGCTTCATTTACTATCAGTAAAATCTTGGCAATCTCTGTGACGATTTTTCTCCTTTCTCCTTGGCACAGTGATGCTGTAATATTTACTCCAGGAGCTCAATTTGAAGATGAGCCTCTGACAGAGGTAAAGGGAGAAAGTCAGTGTGAATGGCAGTTTCTGGCATGGTAGCTTAGAGGCCTGACCACTGGGCTGTTGTTTTGCCTTTATCTAATTTTTATATTTTCCACTTATAGGATGGAAAACAATACTACAAAGACCAAATCTCAGTTGTAATTATGAACACATGTCAAGATTTCATTTAGAGTTTAATGGTAGGACAAACCTCTGAGAAAGCCAATATCCAGTGGTCTCTGTGGAAATACTTGCAGAAGGCCAGACCAAAAAAAATAATATTTGCTTAAAAACAATTAGCATATTTAGGTTATCTATCACTGAATATTTGGTTAAAGATTATGAGACTTAAGGTAAGATAAGTGGGTAAGTTGAATTTCATAGTGTACTTTACACTGTTAAAATAAATGTATGTTTATAAAGTGAAGTTGGAACTTAATGAATATTTTAATGTAGGCTCATTGCACAAGAATTAAGAAACAAAGAAGCTCTCAGAATAAAGTAAAGTGCACCCATGAACATGGGTGTGGTCTTTTCGCAGAAGAAAGATAGAAAATGAGATATACCCAAGTGGGATTAGACCTCAAGCAAAAATCATGGAATAATGTAATTTGTTGTTGTTGTTTTTGAGACAGGATTTCTTGCTGTAACCTTCCTGGCTGTTCTTGTCTTATCTTGCTCTGTAGACCAGGCTGGTCTTGAACTCATGGAGGTCTGCCTGCCTCTGCCTCCCCAGTGCTGGGATTAAATGCATCCACCACCATGCCCAGCCAAAAAAGTAAAAATAAAAAAATAAAAGGTATATTTTTAAAGCAAAAATTATACATAGTTTTTATCACTGTTACTAGATATTTTGTCCAAAGCTTTAATTTCCCTTATGCACATATATTCTACTTCTGATTCAGTTTGGGGAAATTATTTATAAGTCCTTAGGTAATAAGGTTGTTGGAGCCCAACAGCACAGTTCAGTTGCCAGGGCAGTCAAAATCAGGCATTCTTTATCTGCATCTCTAAACACCACAAAGGAGGAGCCAGTTTGTGAACTCATCTTAACTTCTCTACTCAGATAAATTAATTTCATGGTCCCTTCCTTTGTTTTTGTGCATGTGTGTAGTATGAGCACATGTATGTGAGAGTCTATATCCCCTTGCATGTACATATATTTTCCAGAGAAAGTTGTTGGATATCTTGCTATATCAGTCTCCACATGATTTCTTTGAAGCAGGGTTCAGTCTCTCACTGAACCCAGTTGGGCTTGCAGCCATCAAGCCTCAGTGATCCTCCTGACTCTACCCCTCATAGGGCTAAGTTACAGGTGAGTACATGGTTATTCTCGGGTGCCTAGGATTCAAACTCAGGTCTTCATGCTTGCACAGCAAGCCGCTAAGCCATCTCCCCAGCCCCATGGTGTTCCCCTTTCCCTCTGATTTCTGTTTACAATGAATTGAAGAATCTTCAGTTCTGCAGGCTCCTGCCACCCTGATATTCTGCATAATGCAGTCACTCAACAGCAGACTGAATCTTTTGAAACTGTGAGTGATAAGAGTTTTTCCTCCTTTAAGGCTTTCTGATGTCTTGGTTATAGCTCTTTGAATGTAGTTTACACTCTCCTTCCTTACCATCTCTTCACTGTGCAACCTCCCATTCACATTCTACTGTGTGACTTGGGAGCAGGCAGGTAGGTGAAGTAGAAGCTGGCTACACTTGTGTCTTACTGGCAAGGCCCAGCTCAAAAGAAGGCACTTCAGCTGGCTCTTACTTACCTGAGAATGTGTTCATTCACCCCATCAGCATCACCTATTGTAGGCTGGGATGTAGCTATGTTGGAAGAGCATTGGTCTTGCATGTATGAAGCCTATTGTGTAAAAGGAGGTAGACTTTTTCTATCCTGACCACCCAGTCTCAAACAAACACATGGAAGCTTATATTAATTACAGAATACTTGGCCAATACCTCAGGCTTATTACTAACTAGCTCTTACATTTAAATTAACCCATTTCTATTAATTTGTGTATTGCTACATGGTCCGTGGCTTTACTGGTCCTCTGGCATCTTGCTTCTTGGGCAGCTTGCTCACATTTCACTTGACTCTGCCCTCTTCATCCGAGGCCTCAGTTTGATTGGTCTGCCTAACTTTATCCTGCCTTGCTGTAGGCCAAACAACTCCATTATTAACCAATGAGAGTAACACATATTCATAGCACACAGAAGGATCATCCCACAGCACTATTGTTCACTTTCTAGTTCCACATAAACTGGGCCTGGTGGCAGGAAGAATGGAAGCTTGAAGTCGTTTGCAGATGCATAACAATTTCAAGGCCAGCCCAGACTGGGATAAATGAGACCCTGTCCAAAAACAATCAGTGAACTGAAGAATAATAAGGAAAAGAATAGATGAAATAGTCATTTGTTAAATGCTTACTCTCTTTGTTATTGGGGGAATGTTTGTGAATGCATTAATTTATTTTTACTTTATCATAATGATTATCATAATGAAATCGCCAACATACACTACTGACATAGGAAAGGAGGTTTATTTAGTAGTTTTGGAGGCTATGAGTCCAGGTGGCTCAATGTGAGCTTTTCCTTGGTTCCATCTCCTCATGGGGTAGATAGAAATGCATGAGTGCATGAGAAAACTACCAAGTGAGGACATGTTGAAGCAGGAAAGGCTGGACTTGCTTCTATTATAACAATGTTCCCCTGAGAACTAGGGACTAAATGAGCCCTACCTCCTGAGAATACATTCTGAGAACCCACCAAGCCCCACTCCACAGTTTCACTGCCTCCCAATAGTAGCATTTTAAATACAAAACTTCTATCACTTCATATCACTGTGGGACAACACAAAATCCAAGTCATAGCCGTGACATAGACAGCAAGCAGTGCCTTGTGGATCTTAGGTTATTTAACGAACAAAAATGAATAAACCACACACACACACACACACACACACACACACACACACACACACACAAATTGGGGGAAGCAGAGAGAGAAAAAAAATAATCAAAAGCAGATCATAATAAAAGCACCTATGGAACATCAGCAGTCAAGGTTATCATTTGATTTGCCCTCCACATGCCTGAGTTTACATTCACATGCACCCGTTCATATGTATTTGCACAGAAAGAAAGAAGAAGGGGGAGAGAAGAGGAGAGAGGACAGGGGAGGAGAGAAAAGAAAGAACAAAAAAGAAAATAAAAGGAAGAGCAGAAACTGCAGAGATTGCTCAGGAGTTAAGAGTTCATATTGCTTTTCTCAGCAGTATGGAGCAGCACACAACTCCCTGAAACTAAGGTGCCAAGGGATGCAACACCCTATTCTTCCACAGGCAGCTACACTCATGTACACTTACCCAATCTCTCTTTATCTCTCTTACCACACACACACACACACACACACACACACACACACACACACACACATTACCATTAAGTAAATAGCAAATTATTAAACCCACAAAAAAGTTTTAAAAGACAAAACTGGGACAGTGAAAGAGGGTTGGAGGTACTCAGTGGCAACACATTAGAATTTGAAGTTGCATGATGGTAGAGTCCTCATGGAGAAGGTGGGCTGTCTTGTCTGGACTACTATATGGGTGCCAGGGATTTGAACTCTGATCTTCATACTTCTTTCTTTCGCCAGGACTTTACTCACTGAGCTGCCTCCCCAGCCCCCCATCATGCCAATTTTTACTCTCATGCCTGAGACTATCAGTATCCACACATGCTGTTTATTCCCTTTTTTAGCTCTAGGACATTCTCTTTCTGTGTTCAGTTCTAAAACAATCATTTTGGGCCAAGAAGAGGGAAGAAAGGAAGCAAAACAACAGGTAAAATGAACTGATGGAAGAACTGTAAATCGTGCTTCTGAAACAGCCTTCTTAAATAAGCAATTGGGCTTAGAAACCTGATATCAAGTGTCTGTGTTGAGATGACCTTTTCTAATCTTTGTGCGCTGCTCCCCAATGTACCTTGCTGTAAGGCAACTCTGCATGTTCTCGTTCATTTTGCTCCTTATTCTAGGAATATTAGATTTTTTCCATTTCCCAAATACGTTTTTTTCCTTCCAGAAACACATCATTGACTTTTTCAGCGACCACAGAAAAATGACTTTGTAGCCTACATTTTCAGTGCTAAATTGAGTTTATTAACACTAGTACAAGGTTATTAAAGCTTATTAAGGATGTACTCAAAGAGGCCAGTATTTCTGACATCTTGCCCCTAGCCCTCTTCCTCCATATCCAACTTGGACTTGAGACTATAGCGCTGAAAACATAATTTGTATACTGTAGGGAAAATGTGTCTTGGGGTCTTTTTATAATGATAAAAATCTATGGTTTGTGTGTGTGTGTGTGTACCTACTTGTACATTTTTGTGTTGACGGTTGTACAGATGCACCTGTGTGTGTCTGTGCATGTGGAGGCCAGCAGACACTCTTGGGTATTCTTCCTCAGGTACCACTCACCTTGCTTTTGAAATAGGATCTCTCATGGGTCTGGAACTCACCAAACAGGCTAGACCAGACAGCCAGTGAGTACAAGAGATTTGACTGCCTGTGCCTCCTCGGCACTGGCATCACAAGCTTCAACCGTCATATACATGGATTCTGGGTTATTAAGCTCAGGTCTGCATGTTTGTAAGGCAGACACTTTTCTGATTAAGTTATTAATTCTTCCACAACCTTGGAGAGTTTCCTAGAGAAAGTTAAGATCCTGTTAGTTCAAAGTAACAGAATCTCAACTCCAGCCAATCTGAACGAAATGTATATTTTCCTGGAGAACTCTTGATATATCTCACAGAATGTAACACACTTTACAGCAGTCTTCAGAAGGTCTGGGAGTGAAAGTAGGTCCTGGGGACAAGAGAAAGGAAATGAGCAAATGTCATCAGGACTCCTCCCACCTCTTGTTGTTCTGTGTGCTGCAGGTCACCAGATCTTTATCCATGTATCTTTTACATTCTTTATATACATGAAGTTATGATCATAATAGATGTTGGGATCTTGTGTTCCATAGTATAAATCACCAAAATCAGGCTATTTGCAATTTTCTTTGCATCATAACTAAAAGAGTCAGGCAGTGGTGGTGCACGCTTTTAATCCCAGCACTTGGGAGGCAGAGATAGGCAGATCTCTGTGAGTTCGAGGTCAGCCTAGAAGCTCTAGGACAGGCACTAAAACTACACAGAGAAACCCTGTCTTGAAAAACCAAAAAAAAAAAAAAAAAAAAAAAAAGAATCCAAAACAACAACAACAAAAAAACAAATCATAGAATAGACATTGCTTATCTTTCTGTTGTTAAAGCAATGAATACATTGTTGAGGCAGCAGAAAAGTCATGTGGTAAAGGTGCGTGCTGTCAAGGCTGACATCTTGAGTTTAATTCTAGAGATTCACATGGTGGAAGGAGAGAACTGACTCCCTCAACTTGTCCTCTGACCTCCACACATCCTCCATGGCATGTGCCCCTTGCCACCACATTTACACCCACTAAATAAGTAAATAAATAAACAAATGTAAAAAGAATACTTAAAAATAAACACTTTGTTGGCTGCCAGGAACAGGCATGTGGTAACTGGGGCCTCTTTGGATCTGCATGGGGGCAGGTAAGATACAGTGAATGGACATAAACTAAGCCGCCTCATGGGAGCCTTGGGAAGGTGAGCTCAGGGTAAGAGATGTTCAGAAGTTGGGCTGGAGAGTTGCCTCAGCAGTTAAAAATACTTGCTGTTGCAGAGGACCGTGGTTCAGTTCCCAACACCCACATGGTGGCACACAACCATCTGTAACTTTACTTACATGGTATCCAATACCCTTCTCAGGCCTCCTTCAGCATCAGGAACACATGCATGTGGTACACATTCAAACATGTAGGAAAGCACTCCTACCCATAACATGGGAAGAATAAAAATAAACAAAAAGGAGATGCTCGGAAGCAAGGTAATGGCAGGATACAAAGATGAGAGGTCCAGCCAAGGTTGTTCAAAACAGTGCTATTCCCACACTTTTTAGGAGGGGTGAGGGGGTGCGTGGGAGGTTGGGAGGTGATGTGTCTTACTCAGATCTTGTTATAAGGACACTGTATTGGTTTGTCTTAACTAGTAAATGTCTTCAGGATGGCTTTGGCACTTTCTGAAAAGGTAGAATTTCCTTGCATGTTAGGGGAAGTGTTAATGATTGAACTATGTCTGTTTCTGTAGGTTGATATAGCTTCCTGGCCATCCAAAAAGAGAAGTACAGACAGTCATCTCCAGGACTGTTACTTTTTTCCCCTTTCCTTTCAAAGGCTGCCATACTCTCAAATGTAAAGGAATGAGCCTTCCGCACTGTGTGCCACAATAAACACAGCATTCTACAGAGTGCTGCCACTTCTGTTTAACTCTCTGCAATAGCACTGAAGCTCTAACTAAAGATAGAATTCAGCTCTGAGATCCCCACTACTCAGAAATGCAAGCGGATCTGTATAGTTATCGTGTCATTTAATCCTGACAGTTACAAGACTTTAGCAGATCTGTTTCCCACTGTGGCTCCTAAAGGTTTTGCTTGTCTCTCTGTTCCAATTGTCTTGGTTTATCTCATTTATTATGCATTATCTCCCATTAGGTGTTTGCCAAACTACTGTGAACATGGAGGACAATGTGCCCAATCCTGGACTACCTTCGACTGCAACTGTAGTAACACTGGTTACACGGGCGCCACCTGTCACGACTGTGAGTACACACCATACACCCACAGTGTATGGACATAATTCAAGGAATGCAGTGTGGGGACCCCGACCACTCAACACAGTGAGGACACTGTTTATTCTTCTTGCATGAACTTTCCAATGGGATGTTATATCCAAATACTAAAGCAGGCCAGGAAAATACAAGGACATAAGACATATCTTTGTGGAGTTTATGTGATTAGGACAAACAGTGAACTTGGATATGTGCTAAGGTAGAAGAGAGAATGGTGATATAAGTATGTAAGGATCTGTAGAACAAATGGTGTTTTCCTGATGGCTTAAGTTGTACTGTTACAACAAGTTACACACACACACACACACACACACACACACACACACACACACACACATATATATATATATAACTGGTGCAAATAGCAAGTGGTAGGATGTAGGTCTTAGTTACTTTCCTGTGGCTATGATAAAAACACTCTGACCAAAGCAACTTGAGAGAGAAAGGGCTAATTTGCGTTTTTAGTCCCAGAAGGATACAGTCCATCGCGAAGGAGGAAGACTTGGCAACACCTGGGGAAGCATGGTAGAAAGAATAGAAATCCTGAAAGGTCACTTTGTATCCACATGCAGGAAACAGAGAGTGAATAGGAAACAGGGTAAAGCTCTATAGCTTCAAGTACCGCCCCCAGAGACCCATTTCCTCCAGTGAGATTCTACCTGCTAAAGGTTCCTCAATCTTCCCAAACAGCCCCGCAAGTCAGGGAACAGCTGTTCAATGTGAACCTAAGGGAGACACTTCACATTCAAACTACATCATGGCTAGACCACAAGTTCCTCAGACATCAGCCTGCTTTCGTCCTCATTGTCCCTGTTATGGTAGAAGTCACCTCATCAGATTGTTGTCATGGCTAAGGGAAGAAATTCCATGGCAAAGAAACAAAACTGTGTTGTGTGTGATTCAAAGGCTTCCATTGAAAAAGTGGTTGAGGGTTACTTCTCACATTCTGTTGGCTACATACCCAATTATCATCCCCAATAGGAGGCAAAATCCATTCAGACTGCAGGAAGTGACACTATAGATCCAGAGTATTGGTGATAAGTCTTGATGACTACCTGTCAATCCTGGGCATTTGGAAAGCTTCACTTTGAAGGCCTGTGCTGATCTTGTTCCAGTTTTAGAAGGAAAACAGAAAAGAAAAGGATTCTTAGAGTAACAGAGCAAGTTGGATCCACAGGTGTAATGGTGTCCTGTGGAGAATCTCTGCAGAATCCCAGGGGCTGGAGGAGGACCCTGGTGATTGTTAGTTATTTGGTAGCACTCTTACCCTGCGAGGAAACATCCTGAAACACGATAAATCCACTAACAAGAGTTTTTATTAAGATAAGAAAGAAAGAGACAGACGTGAACAGGCCTGTGGAAAACACGCGTGGTCAAGCGAAAGAGTGAGGCCAGGGAACATGGTGCCAGCTTATAAAGGGTGAACCACGCGTGCATACAGGTACCCATGTGGCTACTCAATGCATGTGCATAGATCACATGGCTGCATGCACGCTTTATGCAACCATGCAAAGCCACGGGGTCCTGGTCACGTGAGACATTTTGACCCGGAAATCGCTGTTTTGAACGGGAAATAACTGGGCGGAAGTGTCTAGGTCTGCTGGGCATGCCCTACCATGTGGACATGTTGTGAATTCATATCAGTGATAGTGATGAAGCAGGAGAAGGGGGCTACGCTCAGACATGCAAAAAGGGGCTATATCCATTTTCCTACAGTTGGCGTAATTTCATCCTTGTTCAGGACTGAAAAGAATTTTACCATGTATATCAACTACATTTTCGTTATCAGTTCCTCTGTTAGCAGACACCTAGGAAGGTTCTATGATTTTGCTACAAACAATCCTGATGTGCACATGTTTGTGGAAAATTGACCTGGGGTTCTTTGGGTAAATACCTAGGTGTGGTGAAGCTGAGTTATCTGGTTTGTCTAGTTTTCACTTTTCAAGTCACTTTGTCTCATTTGTAGGTTCTAGGTTGTATCAAGTCATACATACAGGTGACATGAAAGTAACAGTGAAGCATTCTGGGAAAAAGGGTGTCTAATGACAGGAGGGGTGATGGGAGCCATTAGATTTGGAACCTAAGAATCAAAGATGCATACATTGGTCCACAAGCTGTGGTTTCTTTTTGTGGTATTGTGTGTGTGTGTGTGCATGTATATGTGTGCATATGTGCTCGCTTGTACTGGTGTATGTGGAGGCCAGGGGCTGTCAATTTCTTCTCTCCTTAGTTTTTTTTTTTTTTTTTTTTTTCCTGAGATGGGGCCTCTCACCCCACCTAGAGCTCACTGTTAGCAAGTCCCCAGGATCTGCTTGTCTGCCACCTATTTCTGGGATTGCAGTCACACAGCACTCTTGCTTAGCTTTGGCTTGAGTTCTCAGGACCAGATCAGGCTCTCATGCTTGTGCACAGCAAGCACTGCTAACTGAACTTTCTTCCAACCCCAGGAGACTATTAGTGACATAATTACTACTCAGAAATGGTGCTGGGTCAAAAGGCATGTGTGAAAGACGACTTCATACTTCCCACTTTCCAAAAGTCTTAGCATAGTGTATACTTCACAGTTCTTTTCTGTGACTTTATTTCCCCCTCTCTGCCAGAATTACTTAACAGATCAAACTATTTACCAAGCATTTGGATATTGAAATGGAGATTATCATTTGCACTCTTGGGGAGTCTCAG